>NC_068378.1:20704111-20986611 GCF_023724105.1 Carassius gibelio | reverse complement strand
AATGAGCCAATCAATGAAATGTGAAAAATACAGTTGGAATTTCTGATAATAAAACTGGTAATTATAGCTTTCCAACATAATATTTCAGAAGTCATCTTTGTATACCCAATGATCAGATGATGTCTGGAAAGCACGACCACTTATGCCTGAATGTGTCTTTCAGCATTATTTTTCCTGTAAAATGAGTGGAAGTTATGGAAACTTCTTTCTTTCATGGATTAAATAAAAAATTTTTTTTTCACAAATCTGAGTTTTTTTCTCATAATTACAAGATATAATGTCATAACTTCCAGACATAAACAAGCAATTGCAAGTTATAAAATCAGAATTTCTGAATAAACTCGCAATTGCGAGAAACAAATTTAGAGTCATGAAACATAAACTAGTAATCTGCAAGATCTTATCCCACAATTCTGACTTCTTTTCACACAATTGTGAGATAAAGCTTCCAATTATGAATTATAAAGTACAATACTATGGAATAGGTTAGGCCCAAGCAATAATACAAATATAAAACCATTTTGAGATTAAAGCCATTATAATGCAAGGTTAAACTCATTAAATTTACAGAAAAAAAAAGTTGAAATAAAATGTTGAGAATAAACTCATTAAATTACAAGAAGAAAAGTGATTGTGTTTCGAGAAAAAAGTAAAACAAAATATGTTGAGAATAATCTCATTCAATTATTAAATTAATTTTAACAAGTTTTTACTCGCATTATAATGAATTAAATCTCAAGATTATTATTTTTTTATTATTGCTTGGCCCTAATCCTAATGAAAAACAATTAACATTTTCTTACATTTGTGAGTTTATATCTCACAATTGTGAGGGGAAAAAGATCAGAATTCACCATTTCTACAAAATGAATTGTGAGATAAAAAGGTGCAATTACTTTAAAAAATAAAAAAAATATATATTCAGTGACAGAAACCGGGCTTCCATAAAACAACTATACTGTAATTATTTTTTTAATCATATTTTAAATCATATTTAAAAAGCAGAATTGATTGTGTTGCTTAATAGATCTCACTGTTCAAAATCTACCAAGCTATATTTTAAACATCAAATATGATGATCACTTTCATTTTCCAGTTAACTTAGAATCTTTGTCATGCAACTTCCACTGTCCTACACTAAACAATCCCACTGCATATTAATCAATTCTTTTACTGAACATAAATCAATAGCAGCATCATTCATCTCAGTAATGCTTCTATTACTCCTGAAAGTCTAAGGCCTAGAACTATCAAAAAAATGAGAATTTAGATGGCTCGCCCTATTTGTGTAAAATTAATTATACTGCCAAATTCTAAGTGCTGCATTTTAATCTTTAAAGCAAGTCATTTTTTGCATTTGTCAGGATCTCATCTCTCTCTCTCTCTCTCTCCTTGCATCCTGTCCAGATCTGTAAACCATCTGTCCCTTGGGGGCGTCCCTGCCTGGCACAGCTTGCCAGCCTGTCTGACCATATCCCCGCTGGCAAGAGTGCCAGCTGCAAGTCTGCTCTCTGTATCTCTGTCTCTCTCTTACTCTCTACCTCATCCACCCCCCATCACTTTTGGTGCCCACAGCCAGGCTGGTGTCTCCAGATGCCTGGGGGATGTGCAGGGGGTTTGGGAGGGTACACTACCTCCTAGACAGCAGATGCTGCCTATTAACTTCCTTTCCACAGGCTCTCAGAGGGAGAGTGCGTGTGCAGGAGCAGAGGGGAAGTTGTGGGGAGTCATGTATGTTTGGGGGTGTACTGGTCATGGTATTTACTGAATTGACAGAAGTCATCTTGTTCTTAGGCAGACAGATAGCACTGCTCTCCTCTCCCCATGTGCTCTTGGCCTGTCCTTCAGTGCCACATGCCACACTGAAGCCTCTGAAACATCTCAATTACAACCAGAGAACAACATACCATTCAACCGGCCACGTCCCTGTGAGGGCAGGAGGCACAGGATTCTGCCCAGCCCATTACAAAACAAAGTGGGACTTATCATGCAAAATATTTTTATTATTGCTGGAAATTGAAAAGTTCACACATTTACATACTGTATCATCAGCAACTTAAATAACAAGGACAGTCCAAATGGAGGTACAAACAAGTTAACCAATCAGAACAGAGCTCATTTACATAGCAAAAACAACCTGTTTCTAAGGGTAAGAGAGATGGTAACGTGATCATGTAACAAAATTGCTTGGCTGTTTTGGTGCACAAGTTCACTACAAGTGAAACATATTAATTTTAATTACCAATGTCTGTTCTGAATCTGTTGAAAAAGACAAAATGGTAAATCTCAAAAGTAAATGTCAGGGTAATATTTCACCGCAAAATCAAAAGAAAACAAACATAAAAATCTATTTTGCATGAGGGAAAGAAAAGTTTAGAGGCATTCTTCTTCTTTTATTTATTTATTGCTCAAAAATCGTATTCTCATTATTGTCATACAGTTACTATTTACTTACCATACATATCTAATATATTATTTCTAATATATATTAAATTTATTCATTTACTTATTTGATGTAGAGGTGAAATACAACCCAGACATTTTTGATAGTTGTCATGAGATCAAGCTCAGGAGGACAGAACAACATGAGGTACAAAGCAAGACATACAAGGAACCAGACAGTCTCAGTGGTCTAGTGGCAGCTCAGGAAATGTGTTTGATTGACAGGTGTGTGTGGATGCAAGTGTGAAAGCAGAGGCAGCTGGGTATTGGCCAAGGACCACCCACATGAGCAATCGCACGCACACATGTGCAAAGACGAAAGTCTCTTCATTTATGAAATTAACTTGGTAAAAGTCAAGCCAAGCATTAACAAGTGCATTATATTTCAAACCTGCAGCAGAAAAAGTTAAAAAGGGTGAAAATTCAAACAGTTAACTGATGGAAAGCGATTAGTAAAGTAGATTAGTGAAAACCGATTGTAACTGTGCCTCTATGAGCTCACCGGAGGACGTCTCGTAGGCTTTCATTTCTGCTTGAGAGATTAAAATGGCAACTTCCCCGCTTTCTGTCTCTCATTCTTGTATTAGACGAGTGACAGATTACTACTTACTGAATCGAAAGAGAGAGAACTTTGGCTGCAAATGGCGAAGGAGAAGCTGGAATTGCGGCATTATGCAGTAAAGGTAAATCACTCAGCGCGATGGAGCTCTACAAAGCCATTTACACATATAGCACTTCTGCATGCAAATTCATAACGGCTCGCTGCACGCCGGCCTGAACAGGTCTGAGTGTAACCTCTCCTTTTCTCCCTCCCTCCATCTTCCGGATGTAAAGCACAGCCAAGCATCTGCTAAGAGTCTGTGCGATTGATGAAGCTGATGTGGAGGGGATCGAAACCGCTTATAAAGTCAATAATGCTGGTTTGTTGTTGGAACACATACAAAGCAGAATAATTGCATAGGCTGCTGGTGGAGCTATAGAATCTTTTGTGAGATTCCACGAAAATGCGATGGTGTTATGCTAATTAGCCTTTGCTAATAGGCTTTTCCCTTTGTGCTGTGAAACTGTACTTAAAGTAATAACACAGGAGGGGGAAAAGAGTAATTAACCTTTACTATTATTACAGAAAAATTTGCTGAAATATTTTTGTCACTTTGCAAGTCGACACAGAAAACATTTCTCTCCAATTCAGAGAGGAAGGATGCATTTTTAAAATCCCGAATAGTTTAGTATAAATCATTCCTGACCTGTTGTCCCCCAAACCACAGTCTAATTAAGCATATAAGGCCCTTCATCTCCACCAGTGGTGCTGAGCTCTGGTTGGGCTTGATAACATAGACTCTATAGTTCTAATATCCCTCATTTTTACAGGACCTATTCGTCCATTCTTTCTGCAGAACAGCTTGACAGATGGTTTGCCTTCCTTGTCATTTAGCATCATTACAAAATTAGGAGCTCATTATCAAAAGCACATACACCTTTTCTCGTTCCAGTAGAGTTTTATGCCAGACGATCGTCAAAATGGTTACCGCAGGGGTCATAACTCACATAGCTGGTCTAAACTACATGCAAACAGCCATTATCTCTGCATAATGGTAGAGGGTTCAAAGTGCATCCTTGAGAAACTCACAAATCAATAGCGAAGGCTTTCATGGTGGGCTTTAATGAAGGCAAAGGGCTATGGGAAAGGGGAGAAAGTGACTTTTTATGTACTCTATACATGCATCCATTAGGCTAACCACAAATTAGATGCAAACGGGATATGGGATGCATGTATCATTATCATTCATGTGCAGCGTTCAATGCACCTCCGTGCAAAACATACAGAGTGGAAGATGCACTGTACCGAGTTTACTGGCATTCATGTTTATTATTGCATACAAGGTAGAATGTTCTGTTCGCATCTAAGATTAGTGAGTCACCTGATGGAGCAGAGCGATCGGAGCTCTTGTTAATCTGAAAATATGTTTGGGATATGTGTTCCCTCTCCACACTTTGCTACTCAGCCCTACCTGAGCTACAGTATAAGCTCAGACACAGGCAGGAAATGGCATTCAGCCAGAACGGAGATAAAACATAACGCAAAAACGCCACTCTGCCTGGCCTTGTCATCCACCATGTTATCCTCCCTGTCCCTCCAGTCTGTCACTCTGTCTACTCCCCCCCCCCCATTTCTCATTTCCTTTCAGGAACGAAAGAACAGGACCCCCAAAATGAATAATGAAAGATTGGCATCAATGTTTTATGAAGTAGCCACCATATTATTTTGAAGGAAGGCAAGGATTAATGAAAATATAATTTATTTATTTGTGTCTAGAGGAGAGAAAAGAGAGAGAGAGCGATGAGGGAAACCGCATTAGTGGTTCCAGGGGAAGTCTTCGGGCTATACGATGACCACATGTTCCTCTCACAAACCTACTGAGATCTTTTACGCATGCCACAGAATCCTAATGGGCAATGGTAAGGTTCATAAAAAATCAACACCAGGTCAACCAGACAAAATTCATTGAAGGGGGAGGAAAGTATATATATATATATATATATATATATATATATATATATATATATATATATATATATATATATATATATATATATATATATATAAATAAATGGAACCAAGCCAAATTAATTATTCTTGTTGATTCTCAAATGTGATCTAAAATCTAATTTACTCAACTGTTATGGAAACCTGCGAGGTAAAAAAAAAAAAAAAGGATATATAACAACCCTAACACACACACAGCTACTACATGAATGAATCATAAAGTCGGTCAAGAACTTACATTCACCTAGGTAAAAATTATGAAATTATCTTTTATTGTCTATTGTAGAGCAACTTCAAGATTTTTCTTCAAGATATATTCAACACACATTTACCCCCAATTCTTATTAGTAATGCAAAAATAAAATAAAATATAAAATGCTTTAAAAATCAACAGTAATTGTAGGTATATAAAACAAATCCTAGATTTTTACAGCATTTTTTTATGGTTTGTTCTTGTAAAAATTTATATTCTGCCATCATCTACTCGAATGAAAACTGTTTATCATCTAAAGAGACAATATCTCTTCACAAAACTTGTATTGAAGCACTTGATTCATCTGGAACCATTTTATGATGCCTTTTTGATCTTCTTTTGGATCATCCAAGTTATGGTTATCTGGGCAGATGGAGGAACAGATTTGTATTTAGAAGTCTTATGGATTTAGGAATGATGACATCATTTTAATTTCTGGTGAACTATTCTTTAAAGAACAAAGGGAACTACCGAAGAAAAAAAAAGGGTGAAACTGGGCATGTTTTGGTGTGATTCATCCATAGAGACAGAGCCCCAGGAGAGGGGTGCATGTATGTGTGTGAGGCTCCAGGCCTAAGATCAAACAGACGGAACATTCAAACAGAGCAGGTGCCTCTGCCACATTCACTCAGTGTAACACACATATCTGTAATAGCCCACACCTGAGCTTGACAAACACATGCTGAAATCAGTAAGCACAGCTGAGCCTGTGCTGCCGCAGTTGCGTTTCCCCCGGCTTGCTGACTACGGCTGGCCGCCGTCCCGTCCCGCTCTCCAGCAGAGACATTACAGCACTGCCATTCTTCACTGTCTGCTTATGACTTCCTGCATGCACTGGATGACTTTCATTTAAACCCACTGAAGCTGCATGGCTCCACGCCCTCCCTGCTCGGGCCCTATTGTTCATTCATGCGAGGGAGGGGCTTCGCTCCGTATTGAACGGAATGCTGGGATTGGTACCGCAGAGATATGGGTGGATTGTTACAGCAAGTAAGTGCTTACTCTGTAAGAAATAACAGTTCACAACTGGAAAATGGGGAGCGGAGAGTTCGTGACCACAATTTTTCTTTGCCGGTCGAAGCCAGACACACATAAACTGGAAACGCTTTGGAGCATTTTCCATCGCACACATACACACAATCACACGGCGGAATTTGTGTCCTGCAGTGGTTTTAATCTTCATTCTCTGGTTGTCAAAGCTCTCTCTGGGCCGGTGTCCCTGTGTTACCTCTGTGGCTCTGTGTTGTGTTTGGATGCTCCACTTGTGTACAACAGTCTGAATTTAAGAATTGGCTGCTTTCAAATTTATGACTTCTGAATCGGAGTTGAATTGGCACTCCTCACAGGATACTGAAACTTTGAATGAGAATGACAGGAAAAAGGATTTACTGAATTGCAATTCAAAAAGCATCACACATCATAGACATTGCATTAGTCCAAAAACATTTGGGGGACAAAACACAACTAATTATGGCTTTTTTCGCCCCTTTGACATACAAAATTAATTTGCCTCATTAGAATTTTCTCTAATATATACAGAATGCTTTATATTTATAAAAACAATACTACACAATTGGAATCAATGGAATGTATATAAATTAGGAAATACATATTCTTCTGTATGTGTACATGCATATATCTGAATGGGTGACACTTATGCAGTGACATGTGTCACGGTGATAGAAAGAGCTCTCGTCATAAAGCTGCCGGTAGGCTGGTGGAAGAGATGGACTGGGTAAGGCTGCACACCTGTCTCACTTCCTCTGCTCTCTCTCCTCTTCTTGACATGCAGTTGCATGGGAGGATTTGCTTTTGTTGCCTTGAAAGTGGAGTTCTGAATCACAGAGTGGCACGAACATTCAGCACTAACTCCGAGTTCCCATACCATTTCAACTCTGACACTGTGGCTACACTGTACCAACTCAACTAAAATAATGCTCTATTGCTCTAAATTAATGCTCTAATGCTCTATATGCACTCTATTTCTATTTGGATACTGCAGCATATAGAAACACACACACACATGTGAACATGGGACTATTGCGATGGAAAAGGAGACTCTCTCGCCCTGTCTCTCTCTTTTCCTGCAGGCACTGGAGCATGTGAGATTTGCTGGATTTACTCCATTCACATTTCTCTTTGAGTTTTAGCCCCTCACCTTACACACACACACACACACACACACACACACACACACCCTCGACAGCAAGGAAGCAGCAAGCTTGCACTAGGAGGTCCTCTCCCTCTGGGCTCTCCTCCATTTTACTTGAGATTTGAAGTGACCTTTGTGGTGCAGCTGCAGGTCTTATGATTTATGTAGACAAACAAAGAGCAGTGCAGTGAATTCTAACCAGAAGCACCATATGATACCAGAGAAAAACAGAGAGCTGGAGAAAGAGATCACAAAAGTACATAGAGAGTGAAGAGAGAAGTATGAGATGTAGAGAAAAGCAACTTACACATAGAAGAATCTGCATCTCTATGCTTGTGTTTCATGTATGGATAAAACACAACTGGAGATTACAAATGTTTTGATTACATTTCCAATATCAAATTTTGTCCATTAGTGATAATGCTTCATTCAACACATAATGCTTAACTTATCTCATACTGAATTATTTTCAGCACTGATATCAAGACTACTGTTCAACAGTTTGGGGTCAGCCAGTAAGTTACATTAAAAAAAGTAAGAAAATAATACTCAGCATGGGTGCATTAATCTGAGCAGAAACAACATGTATTACATATATATATTAGGGCTGAGCAAATGAATGCATTATCATCACATCAATGAATTAATTGATTAACGCAGATAATTAAGTTATTGTTTTTATTATTATTATGAAAGTCCATTGCTTATTGGCTCTGAATACACATACAGACGAATCATGGATCACAGGGATGCTCTCGATCAAATTATTTAGGCTAAGCATCAGCATTCACAAACCACTGTCCAGTGTTATTTTTAACAGAAAAGAATGCAACTAGCTTGTAATCACGACTTCATAAATGGGAAATAGGAAGTTTCTGATAGCACGTGGAGACAGCAGAGAAGCGTTTGCTCAGCACAGTGGAGTGCATTGTTTTGCTAACTTTGTGATTTATTATTTTGAGTCATATGGGATCAGTATAACACGGCCCTCTCACAATATATTGCTTTACACATCTATCACTTTTGCCTTTAAGAAATATTCACACAATCATGCAGCAGCAGCACGTAACAGAAGATCTGTATATATGAAGATATATATATATATATATATATACTGTATATAGCACAAAACTACATGCCTGGAATATAACCGTTTGAGAAATTCACGGACCTTTGTTGGACATTTACTGCCCATTTTTACGGCCATTTTTATGGATTACACAGAGTTCCTGGTTGAGCGGAGAAAATGGATGTGTGCCATGAGAGCGTGTGAAAAGCGTCAATTGCATTTGTCTCATATTTTATTGCATTTGTATTAGTCGTTTGAAGAGTAAAAAGAATCTGTGGGTCTTAACGCAATTACAATCGGCAAGTCGGTCGGACTAAAAGGGGGAAAAAAAATCGTAATTGGGTCGGTCCTAAATTGACAGGGTCGGTTGGGGTTATGGCAAACAAGAATATTTTTAAGGATAGCCTAATAGCTATTTGAAACTTGTGAAGCTTGTGAACATATTAGCAACACAGCTAGTAATGACAGCGTTTGGTTTTATTGTTGTCATCAATTAATACAGTTCTTAATTACATATTTTAACATTATTACATTATGTTGTCAATAAATTACCTTTATCAGTAAGTTTTGGCCACTGCCTGAAATCATCTACCCAATGTTCTCTTTCACCAGACATTTTCTTTAATGAGCAGGATCCGCTTTCATTGAAATGTCATTAGAGGGCACCGGCAAGTGTCACACCATCACAATTTGCAGGCATCCCTACAAAAACATAATAGTTTTGGTCATCTCACCTTCATTCGGGCACTCAAAAAGTAGTCAACGAGTTGTTAACATTGAAGACATGACTGAGGAGACATATCACTTCCTTTCAAATATTGGGGTCATATCTCCTCTGTCCCTTTCCAAATCTACGCCTATTGAGAGTTTCACGGCAGGAGATGGTGGTATTAGGCCATGTGCAAGACATTGATTAGCAGACAACCTTCAGAATTACACGCTTACCATCTGTTGACAGTCTCAGATTTAAAGCTGAAGCATATTTTGTGGGTCACTCTGGATAAGAGCATCTGCTAAAAGCCTTAAATGCAAGTTCAAAGAGTTCAGGACTGGAGCAGGCTGGCACTTAGTCCAGTCTGTTGGGTGTCAACTGGGCCAGACGATGCTCTTGTGGAGCTAGCCCTTCAGGCGGGTGCCTATGAAGGTGGTGAGGAGATGTGAACAGGGAGATGTTTTAGTAATTAGGCAGCATGGCAATTAATTAGTATGGGGCCACAACAGTGCAACAGGGGATCTCTGCCAGACCCTGCTATGGCATGCGTGCTAAAAGGGAAATGCGGAAGGTGACCCATACGTTAGGGCTCTCGGAGACGATGGTAAACAATTTAATGTGAGTTAGTCAGCCAGTCAAAAGCACACAATTTTATCGGTTTAGTCCAGAGTTTCTCAAACTTTTTTAAAACTAAATGTCCCTTTAATTACTCCAAACCATATGTAGGGCCTAGAAAGCACAAAAAATAAAATAATAAAAACAAATGTTAATCTCCAAACAGAAAATTGCATAATTGTAATACACCAAAAGAATCTGAAAAATACCAGTGTATATAAAAGGAAAAGGCTCTTTTTGGAAATATCTTTTTTATTCATATCATATTAACAAAAAAAAGTAATACTTGTCTTATGTAGAGATCCAGGGAACACAAGGCATACATTGCTTGTGTTCATAGAGACTGTCTGAGTGAGCCTGCAGGCCTGAAAGCCTTATTTAACAGGCCGTTTAAGCTCAGCCTGGAGATGATGTGTGATGTGTGTCATCAGAGACTCTCAGATCAATGAATCCACAAAACCCAACAGCTAAAAAAAGTGAATATTTCAAATACACAAAAGCACGCATGTTTTAATTAATACCACAGATCTACAGTAAAATAGACCAACATTCTTACATGTCACGGAGAATCCCACTTGACTCCAGGTCATCATTTAATAGACTACGTGCCTCCAGTTTCTCCATATATTTTGCTAACCTTGCACACAACTTAGCTCTAAATCAAGACTGGAAGGGCCAGTCACGTCTGCGACGCTGCTGATATTGATTGGTAGTTCAGTATAAAACAAGCATTCTAGTTTTGATCATTTCCATGATGAATTCTAATGGATTTTTTCCATTGATCAGAATATAAGAACATAAAAGGAGTTTTAAGCTGTAACCACACTGGCAGAACCACACTCATGGGTTCCAACAGAGGCCTTGTGGCTTCCTGAAAAACTCTAGGTTTTACCTCGGAAGCCCTTCTAATCTTAAATGGAAGAACGCATCAAGCAGCCAAACAAAATGGGCTCATATTCAACATCCTGCAGGAGAAATGATGCAGGATACAAGCCAAATTTGACCCTCTTTGGGTGCGGTGCTGAATGTGTCAGGATAAATGACACTAGTTCCCATACTGCATTTTTAATCAAACCCTGTTAAAATTAATGCCACACTCCATTGCCCAAACAAATATCTTTGTCAAGGTGCTAGTTGCTGTACAAGTTCTCCACAATGACATGATAACAGGGGGCATCCTAATTGCTTCTGTCCTGAAGACGCTGCCAACACGGGTGCATATTTATCCTGAAAACCTCTCCTGTCCAACAAGTCCATAAAATATTTTATCACTCTGGCGCTGCTAACTTTAATAAAGCCAGTGACCTTGAGGGATCGCCCAGGGGAGAGATGAAGTCTCTCTCTCCGAGAAGCAGATGCGGTTCTTCCATGCAGGGGTCCTTATCACAGCTCTACTTAATTACCTGCTCTAATTTCAACAGTTTTTAAAATGACCTCCGCACCAGCACATGACAGGCTGCTTTAATTAAACAAATGAATTTACTTCTTATCTAACAAGATCAAAGTGCTCATTTGTCACAGTGATAGTTAAGAAATGCTGATAATGGTATCTGGACCGGACTGAGTTTTTGCCACACAGAAAGACTGGTGATGAGAATGCGATACTGCCAAGATTATGAATGCTTGTACCATCAGATTAGTAGAAAAAGACAAAAGTCATTTATGTGCTCCCGTCTAAGTTTACCATATTTTTCTTCTCCTAGTTTTTCACTGCTGGACTGATCTGCAAAGTGTGAAAAACGGCTCTGAATTTATGCAATCTGTTGGGATCACAGTGAAGGAAAATTTTAAATGTGTAAGATCTTTCTTGCACTGTTTATATAATGTCTGTGGCCACACACAAAATCTTTCAATCTGTTTTTCGGTCGATATATCACTCTCTTATCCAGAAGGGTAACAAGCATTCTTAAGCACACTTCAGTTGGAATATATGCAAACACTGTTAATGTCACACACACAGACACACACTGATCCTGATGTTTCCAACAGTGCCATGAATCATAAATAGTGCCAAACACAGTGTAACCTTGAAAATAATAACTAGTGGTGAACAAATCATCACTTTCATGCATTGATTCGTAAAGCATGTGACTTGTTTTTCTTGTATTACATCGTGTCCTAAGCAGGTGCAAACATATCACTTCCACGCTAATCCCAGTATAATAAATCACAAGAAAGTGGAAGTTGAGAAACATTGGATATAATATTATTAGCCCCACAATAAAAAAAGCATGTCGTCCGGTTGTGGGTTTGAATAGATACGTTGAGTGAAGATTCAATGACTCACTCATAAAAATAACAAAAGGAAGTGTTAAATAATGAATCTGTACTATTGTCATTTTTATTATTTACTGAATTACTTTTCATTTCTGTCATTCCTAAATTAATATTACATACACCACTGATAAAAAAAACAACTACAGTACTGGTGTATAGATTTAAGTCACACAAATAGCTCCTGAACAAATCAGTGATCAAATCTGTACAATTCTGAACTAATGCTTTCCAGTTTCTTAGGAAATTTTAGAAAACATTTTGACTGTCTGTCTGAGACAAAGTACTAAGAATAAGACACAAGCTATAATAGTACAGTCTTAGCAAGGGCTAACATTTTCCAAAAGGTAAGAGCACATTAGTGTGTTCTCTAGTGTCTCTGCTATCTTCTGCAGCACACCCAACACAACTCGGCTCTACTATAACTACAATGCCAATGGATTGCCACCCAGAGACATTTACATTACATTTACATTTAGTCATTAAGCAGACACTTTTACCCAAAGCGACTTACAAACGAGGACAAGGGAAGCAATCAAAATCAACAAAAAAGCAATGATATGTAAGTGCTATAAAAAGTCTCAGTTAGCTTAACACAGTACACATAGTAAGGGCTTTTTAAAAATATAATATAATAAATAAAAATAAAACAAATAGAATAGAAAAAGAATAGAGCAAGCTAGTGTTAGAGGACTTTTTAGCTTTTGTTAATTGTATAATAAATCACAAATAAAAAAGATAGAATACTATATATATATATATATATATATATATATATATATATATATATATATATATTTTTTTTTTTTTTTTTTTTTTTTTTTTAAGAAAACAAGCAGCAAATGAATAGAGTGCAAGTCTAAAAGGTTTTTAATAATACAATTAGAATAGAGAGTGCTAGAGTTAGAGGGTCAAATAAAGATGGAAGAGAAGGTTATTTTATTTTATTTTTTTAAGGGTGGAAGTGTATTCACTCTCCCCACCAATAATTCCTGTCGGACTTGAGACTTGAACCAGCAACCTTCTGGTTACAAGTCCGACTCTCTATGATATTGCCATAACAACATACCATGGTATTACCCATTTTTCCATGCTTTTTGGAAAGTACCATGGTGGTAGTCATGTAGTTCAGACCAAAAAAATTGAAGTAAAAAAGTAGTCCAGAAACAAAAATATTTAATAACAAATAATGTTAAAATGTAAAAATAAAATAAAATTGTAAATAAACAACATAAATTAATAGAGTTATATAATCAGTATAACAATTTCAGTGAAAAGTTCAACTAAAAAAAATATATATAATAACATGAATATTTCAAAATTGCTTTAGTTAAAACGATAATAATAATAATAATAATAATAATAATAATAAATCACAAACTTTATATTCAGGTTTAAATTAGCTATATTTTAATTTTAAACCACACTGTATAGATATGGCAATTAGCAGTTCCATGATATAAATCAAAGCACTATAGCATTACCATTTGATACAATCAATGAATCATGCTACTCCAACAGTTCTTTTTTTTTTCCTTGTTTTTTTTTTCTTTTTTTTTTTTATTGTAAGGTTGTTATCATCATTATTATGATCCAAGCGTCTCAAACAAAGGATGGAGACACGTAATCTGTAGAACACCATAGCGTTATCATGTTAATAATCCACAACAGCAGCTGAGGACAGAAAAACAACAAGAGCATGACAAATAATACCTGCTTGACAATGCACTCGAGACACTTTACTGCATGATCAAGAGTCTTAATGAGCTGGCCGAGGAGATACCTGGTTGGCAAATAGAGGTAGAGAGAAATGAAGAGAAAGTCAGATGGAGAGAGAGGGAGAGAGAGAGAGAGAGAGAGAGAGAGAGAGAGAGAGTGCCAGTCTGACTGAAGACTCCTTCTCTTCAACTGCATGCCGGAGGGTAGAGCTGAAGTCTCTTCAGGAAGCAGCAGGCTGGATCTATGGAGGCACCTCTCTGAGACACAGACATCTGCAGGCCTGACAGCCTCTGACAAATGAGATCCAGTAAAAGCTAAACAGCTCACTCACAGCAACCCTCATCCCAAATGAAAGAAGCCCAATGTACACACACATGGGCAGGCTGAAGACCTGTCAAGCACGCTAGAAGGCTGGATGGCCTCCGGCAACAATCTCACACATTCATCGGCAGAGGTAGCTACGGGCTACACCCAAACACAGCATCCGGCCGTATAACCGATCAGAGACAGTGAGATGGGAGAGAGAGAGGAACTCTGTGCTAAGGACTGATTTCTACACATTCTTGTTGGTGGCTATGGTGTGAGAAAAGCTGTCATAACGGAGCAGTGCAGGCGCTGTCTCTCACTGAGCTGTCCTTGAACTTGTGAAAGTGCAGTTCCACACTTGCCAGAAACATGACGAAGCATAAGCCCGACACATCATGACCGTCTCAACACTGTCGCTCTGGTAGTGCCACTGAATCTCAGCGGGTGCCCAAAAACAGGAAGTGATGTCATGCAGAATGCTTCTTGAATGTTATAGTAGTTGGTCTCTAGGGGTCAGGGCTCGGCTGGTCAGCATGGAGCAGTTTTTACCGCAACTACATGTGTGGGCCTAAAAAGCCTCTTACTAGAATTAATAGGCATTCAAAAGACTTAATAGCTGTATTTTTTTTATTTTGAAAGAAACCAACAATTATTAAACTGATTACAAGTTACACTTTATATTCCAAAAATCTGTTTCAGTTTAAATGCTGTTCTTTTAAACTTTCTATTTATTGAAGAATCTGAAAAAAGTATCATGTTTCCACAAAAAGTATAACTGTTTTAAACATTGAAAAAAAAGAAAAAAGAAACGTAATATTAGATTGTAATAATATTTAACAATTTTACTATTTTTACTGTTTTGTTTTATCAAATAAATGTAACCATGGTGAGCATATGGACTTTCTATCAAAAACATTTACAAGTCTTACTGACCTCTACCTTTTGTACAGTATAACTGCCCAAAAAACATTCTAAAAAATTGAACCATAATTAAACACAACTGATTTGCATTAAATAACCAAATATCAAAACACTGCTAGGTGTCAAAATATGAATGTTCTGATTATCAAACTTTTGAAAATAAAAGAAATACACAAATGGTTTAGTTGCTACACCTGTGTAAATCAGATGGGAAGCAACTTCATACATCCATGAAAAGTCACCAAGAGTCCAGTCAAAAATAACAATAAAAGTTGCTCAGTAAAAGAGAAGAAGTTAGTTCTGAGAAAATATCTAGTATAATTTGTTTGCAGATGCCATTTGGTTTTAAATCTATTGCAAGGAATTTTAAACAGCTTGAAATGCAAATTAAAAAGACTTTAGACTTTAAGGCAAGAGTTTAAGTATGCTCAAAAGTGTCCAAACACTTTTTGGAGACACTGCAGGTTTTTAAATCAGGTGCAGATCTGAGAAGCTGAATCTGATTACAGACATTAGCAAGAGGACACAGAGTGTTTGTGAACCAATTTAAAAACTCTGAAGCTTTTTATCCCACCTTGATGACACATATATCCATGCATACAGATGCATTCATCCATTCAACACAAGAGGATAGAGATCCAGATGAAGAGATGTTCATTCAACACTCATGCTATGTAAGGGGTGATTAGAGGGGGATTTGATTTGTCACCTCATCAAGCCATGGGAGGACATGGGAGGAGTCTCCTCAGTGATCTTTACCCTCTCCTTCTCCTCTGCTCTCTGCTCATGTTAGCTGCTATTACAGTAATTTCCCAAGACTGATCCTTACCTACCCTTTTCCTCACTCTCTAGGGCCACTAACTGAAGAAAAAAGGGCCTTTGTAATGTCCTCCACTCCGGTGTGGATGGATGATTACAGGTAAATGGAGTTTGCGGAAAGCAACAGGAAATTTTCTCTGACTCATGTGCCCATTAGATGTAAAGATTACAGATTCAGCATATCCTTGAGGACCTTATCATAATAAAATCTACCTTACAAGGCGGTGGTGTACTGACTAAGGCTCAGGGCTGGTAGGCAAAGGTTGCTGGTTCAATGGCTGGAAGTCAACACCACTGTGCATTTAACCCCAGGTTGCTTCAATGGGAATGTCCCTGAAGTGCTGTTCTATGGCTATGTGGTGTATAATTTGTATAAACTACATCAACTGGCTTGGTCTTGTGAAGCCAAATCAAGAAGACACAATAGTCTATGAGTAAGAGTGGTTTACAGTTATAGTCTTTTTTTGTTTTTGAAAGAAAATATTTGTTGATGAATAAATGCAAGGCATGGCTTTATGAATAGTTTGAATTAGGTTAAATTAGCTACAATTTAAAACTTGTCTTCACTGCTGCTTCGTCAACTTAATGCATGTGTGCTGAGCAAAATTATTTATTTGAAAAAAAAAATTCCTACCTACTTAAACAGTATGTGTATACACACACAAGTTCACAGTAACTACATGTAAATATATACAAAATAAAATAGATATATTATAAAAACACACTGGAGTCAACAGTGAACTTTCAGCTTCCAGGAAAGAGCAGTTTTTTTTTTCATGCAAAGAGGTTATTTTGCCGACATCTACTATATTACTTAGAGGAAAATAAACAATTCCGTCAACTAATATAGTTCATTAGACAAACTGTAGGCAGTTTCTGGTTACCAAGCGACAAAGAAACTTGGTGCATTAATATAGAATTCAACTGATGTAAAATGATGCATATATCTGCAATTTAAAAAGGACTTCTAACGCGGGTCATACAAGTCAGAAGAATCTGTTTATATAATAAAGACGATTGAATTGTATGGAAAATACTCATTTTAAATGACTAAAACAGAAGCTGACTCACAACTTAAAACTACATACAAGACAACTATGGGTCTGTTACCAAAAGCACATTATTTTTCCAAAACCTAAAATCATCTCCATAACATATGGATATATGTCATCTCCATAACATTACAGGCCTTTTTGTTGTTTTTGTTCTTTTTGTTGTTGTTGTTGTTTTACAAAGATAAAAGACAAGTGTCTTTCATTGTGAATTTCAAAGGGAATAACTGCAATGTGTATCACTAATCACTCTCTCAGCCGGTTATCAACTAGCTTAAATATTACAACTGCTCTGCAGAGAACGACTTATTACCCATCATTAACCACTGACAGAAACAGTGAGTGAGACAGTGGAATTTAATGGGAGTGACTGGATTTATAAAAACACACTTGGGGCAAATTCACAAGTTGTGCTGGTTTTACACAAACACCTGCATCTTATTCACTAAACACACACAAAGTCAAATTGCAAACATTTTAAATTAAGTTTTAGTAAAACATGCCCCTTCCAAGGCAAATTAGAATCATAATAAATTGCACTTTATTTAAAAACTAAAACAAAACCAGAAAAAATCCCCAGAACTGAACAAAAAGAAGATTGGGATATTAGCGTAAACAGTGCATGCAACAGGTGCAATTAATTTTTACCCCCTTAACTTCACTACATACACTGTATGAGCATATCTGAATGTGTTTCTGTGCATTTATTATTATATAAATGCAATAACTGGAATATGCAAAATACTGTGCTTCTACATACAGCGAGGGACACATCATTATGAAAGACATTAAGGACACCAGGGTGCAAGCAGCATGAGATGCTCATACATACTCACACACAGCACATACACACACCTACCAAGGGCCCCGCATGCCACCACTGTAATGGGTTAAACTGTGGGCCTCTGATGGAGTGCTTTCTCACACACTCAACGGCCCAATGATCACTTTAATGGACTCCAGTCACTCTCTGTGTCCTCTAGCAAAGACATCACACAGAGCTATCTGTTCATACGGTGGCATAAAGCATAGACGGAAATAGATGAAAAAAATTCCACCCTCATTTCCCTTCATTTTTTCACCCCTAATCATAGTCCTAACACTTCCAAAGTAATATCTCAGAGTTTCAGAAACTGTGCCTACGTGAACGCAGCTTAGATGAGGAGGGGGGTTCTGGGAGGTGTTGAACCTGGTCTAATACTCTTTGCTGGATTGGTGAATCCATCTTAATCAGCGTGGCTCTCTACCTTTTGCCAGAGCAAACGGTGAAGCTATTTCAGAGCCAGCGCTAAATACTGCACAATATAATGAAATATTATCAGCTTGCAAACAAGACCAGACATTCAGCATCGACATTCAGATTTTGCATTATTATTATAGTTTTTTTTTAGCAAATAGAGGACATCTAAAAATAAATAAATAAACACTGGCTTTTAGGTATTTAGTTATTTGTTTTTTGTAAAGGTTGATTTTCCTGAAAGCAGACTGTGTGATTACAAGAACGTGTCATCTAGTAATTTTATAAAAGATTCAAAAATTGGCTGTATTGTGAGGGAGTCACCAATCTTTCCCGCCTCTTTAATTACTTACATAACACCCATATAATTATTTAAACACAGGTTCAGTAGAAACAGCCTCCTCCTCCTCCTCCCGAACTGACTGCTATCATCGGTTCTGACATTTTATCTTGTAAAATTATATATGCCTGACACAAATGAAACTCAAAGTAACCCATCTATATCAGACACAAGGAGAAAAACATTTTCAGATTTGGATGTATTTTATGGATAATCAAATGCCACTAAAATTGTATTCTATTTTTTTTATCCGTGTAATATTAATATCAATACCAGGAATTGTTCTTATGGGTCTCATACACACTATACAAGAACTCAGACTCATATATATGGCTGTGCTTCACACACTTCATTAAAAAAGTATAACTACACTGAGTCTGCATTATTGCATTCTTTTCCATTTTCTTTTACTTTCAAAACCAGAAAAAAAAATAAATAAAAAATTCTGTCCCTCCCAATCACAGCTACATTTTTCACCAGGAAGAGGTGAAGAGACTGCAAATAAAAAGCAAAAAGAATTATTTTTCCCCCTTTTTCATTTCCAAGGGGAAATGTAGTGAAAGACAGAAGTGCAGTACTGTAATGTGTTTAAGTGGGTCTGTAGCTTTGGGCTGGCCAACCGACGGAGGGTCAAGCCACTGTAATACTCATTCAGAGGAGAGATAGAGGATGTGCTGTGTTTACAATGTTTCTCTTTCATATCAGCCCTGGGTCCAGTGTGAAACATCACCTCACAGATATTTACCAGGGTACATTTTTTGATAGACAGAACGATAGAATAATGGATAAAACAATAGAACGTTAACGTAAAGATAGATAGATAGATAGATAGATAGATAGATAGATAGATAGATAGATAGATAGATAGATAGATAGATAGATAGATAGATAGATAGATAGATAGATAGAATACACCTGCTGCTCTTGAACTGACAATCTCTCAATCTGTTTCTTTCTTTTTGTCTTTCTGTCTCTTTCTGACAGCCAGGCCTTTTGTTTCATTAGAGCACACAGATGTGCTGATACTTACCGAATTACAGACAAGTGTTGCCAACCCAAACCAGATGGGACCAATTTATATTCAGATTAGCTATTTCTCTTCATACATAATAATGTATCCTTCGGTTCATGACAGTTGGCTCACATCGACTTCCTGACGCTCCCTTCACCTTTGCGTCCAGACACAACTACACAAAATGGACAAATGACATAACTGTATTATAATGCCTACCTCTGATTAAACTCATCTGGCCTATCGTATTTAGATATCATTGAGCTTCATCATAATCTGAAATGTGATTGGTCAACAATAAGTTCTAATTTGCTTCTGATATATACAAAAAGTATGTAAAAGTGTTGCGCACCTTTAGCATATGAATTTTTATTTAAAATCCTAATCTTACAAAGACAAAAGTGAGGCAAGACACCAAACATACAGCTTCCTTTATGATTGGCATTATAAGAAGAAACATTATTTACCATAAAAGCATAAATAAATAAATTTGCATTAGTTGAAAGTGAAAGTCTTGACATTTGCCAAGAATGGTAACCCATACTCGGAATTGGTGCTCTGCATTTAACCCATCCAAATGCACACACACAGCAGTGAGAAGTGAACACACAGACACACCATGAACACACACCCGGAGCAGTGGGCCGCTATATCCAGTGCCCGGGAGCAACCGGGGTTTCAGTGCCAGCACCGAGACGCAAACCTGTGACCTTCGGGATACAAGTCCAACTCTCTAACCATTAGGCATCAGCTTGCTTTATAATTATTATTATTATTTATTTTCAAGGACTAAGGGGTAAAGGGCATCTTTCTAAAGCTTTGAATTATCAAATTTAGGAAATACTGTTGTTAAAAATATGAATATAAGTAAAAAGACTATTTGCAATGTAGTATAATTTGGGGACTCAATATTCCTAACCTAGAAAATGATTAAGGATGCAGAGCATCAAACTATAATGCAGCCTTTTATGTATTCCCCTGGTCAGCAGCTTTCCATGATGAATTAGGCACAGAGACAAACTGAACAGATAATGTGAACTGGATGGCAGCCATTGCATCCTCAGACATTCTGATTCCATGTAATTTGATTGGTTGCCCGCATTAATTCAGTCAGGCTGGAGATTTTTAAGATACTCAGTCCCGCTCAGCTTCAGACTGCATTTAATGTATTTCTCTCTCAAACATGTGCAGCCGAGCATGACAGCATATCATATGCTGAGACACAAACCCGTAAACAACATTCGACTGAAAAAGGCACAGTCACAGAAGATAAATGTGCAAGTTAGTTGTGTTACATTCTGTATGTGATTTAAAGTTTAAATTACGGGTTATTTAAAACCTTAAATTTTACTGTTTTGTTTCAGATGATTGTGTTGCATTCCAATTGATTCACATGCAATGCAGTTTGCATAATGCATTTGAAGTTAAATGACGGCAAACACATTTAATTGCTTACTTGCTGTTAGTACAAGAAATCTGGCTAAATCAAAATACTCAAATGTTAAGGAATATAATCGTCGAAACATGCTTTTACAGACAAAGAGGTTCTCCATGTCAAGCGTCAAAGCCTCATGAAACACATTATCAATCATCATTATTTAGTTGTTACATTCCTAAAGAGATTACATATTCACCAGTTTCAGAAGTCAGATCAAAATGATTCATGGGCTACTCTTGGTCGAGTGGAGGAAGAAAGAGGAAAAGAGAGCCGAGAAGAGGCGGGAGATGAGAGGACAGAGGAAAAATGGAGGGATTGGGCGTCAGCCGATGGATGCAATTAAGGCCGAGTAGCATTCGGAAATGCTTGGAGTGGTCTCCGCTCTGCAGATACAGGCCGCAGCTTTACTCTGTGTCCCACCACTCGGCCTGTTGACATAACAGTCTTTCTTTGCTTTTCGTTTTTTAATTCGCTATGCTTTCTGTCTGTCTCTGCCGAGAAATTATCCTCTCTCTGCCCGGCTTTTCTCCATCTCGTCTGCCTCTGACAGCCGGGCTTTGTGGAACGTCTGCGATACAAACAATCCTCCAGTCGGGGTCAAAAGTCACTTCACAAGCACAAGCATTCCGACACCTCTCAAACGTCCATGCCAATCGCGAAGCCTCTTCCCATTGCTCTCCCCCTGAGGTTTATTAGATTGGAGTGGAACAGAAGAATAAAACAGGAAAAGAGGCAGGTACGGCTGGAGCTAATGGTGAAATCAGCATACAGTAATCATCAGAATGTTGGCCGCAGAGACGTAACACTCAAATAGTTCATTATAAGATGACACAACCAATTTGTAGCAGGGGCGGTAGCAATCTCAAAAATCTCCCCTGACAAAAGCACTTAGATTAGACTGCTTTTCAACCAGGAGAGCACTGACACGAATCGCTTCGCTCATCTGGGGGAATGGAATCTATTTTAATTCTCCTCAAGGCAAACATAAAACTATCCAGGTAAGTCATTTAAAGGTACAATTTGTAAGATATTTGCAGTAAAATATCCAAAAACCACTAGGCTAGAGTTATATATTTTGTCCAGCTGATTACTAACAATATCTCTACTGTTTTCAACTACTTGTAAATCATGAGAAAATTCCCATTCTAAACAGTGACACGGGGCAGTCCAGTCGCCTGTCTTTTACCCTTTGTTACCACCTTTACTGATGTAGAAACCACATGACAACAGTGTCATGGACAAATGCTGAAGTAGTGTCTAGCATCCAGCAAACCACTAGCTTGCTTCAATCAGCTCCTTATTTACTTCTTCTTGCACGTTTTATGGTGGATTGTGTTACTTATTTATGGAACATAATTACTGTTTACCGTCTGCCGCTGGTTCTGTCGACAAGGACAGCTCACGTAAACGTAAGTGGATGGGCCAACCAAACGAACCAAAAGAGTTTGGGACTAGAGGAGAAAAAGATGGGAGAGCTAGATGGAGAGAGCTTTGCGATAAACTTCAACGAGAAAGAGATGCCGATCTCGCTTGTGTTTTACTCGACAGGTGAGTTGTTTTGATTCGTATCTTTACAGAAAATGTATGCTATTATAACAACCAACAAGCTTAGTATTTTGGGGCATACATGCCAAACGCGGGGCATTACATCTCTAGACCCGCGCGAGGACGCATCTGATCCATAGTCTGATCGCGTCTTTGCATTGACTGTGTATGTACTCGCGCAAATCATTGAACTCGCATTTGAAAATTAAGACATCAAACACAACATTTATAAAACTTTACCTCATCCGTTAAATACATGATTTATTTTTCTGTCTGATTGATGGCCGTCAGCGGTTGGGTAGAAGACAACAAATCCTATCATTCCACGCTCCTCCTTAGCGTCATCAAACCACGCGATTGTTATTGTTTTGGTAGTGCGCCCTCTCGTGGCAGGTCCTACAACCTGTACCTTTAAGGAGAGGGAACATTTCACCCAAAGAAGATCTCTTTGTCAAGAATGCGTGCAACTCTAAGACTATTCATCTGTTTGTTACAATCCCTTCCATTATTTCTCTTATAATCTTCCTTCACTGGCTCAGCTCATGAATGCTAATAGCTCTCTTGGAACAACATTGCTCTTTAGATTATTTGAGATTTTTCGTTGATTGTAATAGACATATGAACAAATCCAGCTAGATGAAGCTTCTGGGGTGAAAACAGAGTAAGGTGTTATTTCATCTAATAAATGTAATTCCGTAATTACATTCTGAAAGAGGTACTTAGACCCCGCTGGCTCTAAAGAATCTCCCAGAGTGCAAGACCACCCATCATATCTCAGCCAGATCTAATGAACTCCAATACAGTGCCATCAAATATATTCTTTACACACACACAAAAGCAAAGCAGATGCTCTTATGGGTTTAGGCCTTCGTGTCTTATCACGCTACATGCAGAAGCCCCAGTCTGATTCCTCTACAGCTCATGTTAGGAAAGCCAAACTCTACAAAGCAGCATGAAGACAAATTCAGGAAAGGCCAGGGGGAAAGGAAGCATCTAATCCTGGAACACAAACATTAGAAACAGAGGGAAGACATGTTGGTTATGTTTGGCAGGGACTGGGGAAATTCAGCAACAAAAGAATGAGGTGTTAGTTTGCTAATAGCCCTTAAAGTGTCAGTGTAAATATTTGTGTATTTCCACACACAGAGTGTTGGTCAAGTGTCCAAATGTGAGATGCTGAATAAATGTGATTCTCTCTCCAGTACTGAAATATCAGCCCCTAAATGCAGGTCACTGGGGACCTGACACGAAAGTATCCATGCTTACAGCTGTTCCCAAGAAGAGCGTATCTAAGGGACTATTTGTTTATTCCATCAAGGCTAAAAGAAGACCGCAAAACAAGAGCTTGGCGCATGTGTCCTGGTTTAAAGAAGTTTGTGTTTGCATTTGTTTGTGACTATAAAATGTATACAATAATGACCAAGAATGAAAAGTGTCTGCTCCCATAGATAGTGTATAATTAGACTTTAAACGACATACTTGAGTGGTGTTTGTTGTGGGTGGTAGCTAACAGGGTTTTACACAATTTAGAATTAACTGAGAAAGCCTTTTATCTAATATTTAAATTTGAACCAAGGTACTGTACAGTAGTAAACAGTAGTAAATTAAAATCTGAATATACAATTAAAACCATTCAAATGTTTTATGAGAATTATAGATGGATATAATTAAATTTAAATTTATGCCTTTAGCTGACACTTTTATCCAATGTGACTTACAGTGCATTCAGGCTATCAATTTTGACATATCATGTGTTCCCTGGGAATCAAACCCCCAACCTAATTGAGCTTCAGGAACACTGACCCAAGTTGAAAAACACATAATAAAATAAGTAAATTTTGCTACGGCACTGATGCTTATGAGTGTATAAGTATGAGACTTCTCCTGTTATTTACAGCAGCAAGAAATCTTGTATCCATGTGTCACACTGATTCATTTTAGGAGGAGTTTAGACCAGACAAAATCAGGGGCTCGATTTGTTTGGAAACAAATCCTTAGGCTCGGATTTATTGCTGAAATTAGCCAAGCCGGTCCTTGTCCTGTATGCCCTTAATTAACAAGCCTTCAATTCCCCTATTAATTAGAACAAGCTATTAGCTATTTAACATCACTCTTCATTTGTCGACAATCAAAAGGGCAATAATTAAAAGCATGCCACACGGATAACTGTGCAAGGGGATGGGCAGCCACATAAGTGTGAAGATGCTGGAGACCTGAGAGAATCAAAGCAGAAGATTTCTCTGAGCTTTCCTTTTGAGTGAGGAAGTTCTACTACTTCCTGATGCTGCATAGAAGACTGTCTATATGATTATGTATGCTTCATTTTTAAGGATTAGTTCAAAGTTCAGAGAAAGCATATAGAAATACAAAGCCTTATCACCCATCCTTGGGATGAATTTTCAGGAGGCAGGTATAGCATTTTTTTTTTTACCTGACATAAATGTCACCAACTTGCACAAGGTCAGAGGACAAAAAGATACACTGGGGAAAAAAAGACTTCTCTCTTAGGTTCAAGAACTGAGACCACTCATGAGGTATTAATATTACCAATTTTTCCTTAATAAAGATCTACTCATACTTTTCAAAAACCTAAGAGCTAAGCAATCGCAAAAATAAGATTAATCAGTCTAATGCACTGCACTGCAGCGCAAATGCATTCCCATTTAGACGCAGACCCCTCTTGGCCACAATAATCAAAGAGCAATGTAAGCCATTACGAAATTACTTCCATCATAGTTTCCGTGCCAAGCTCTTCCGTCTCACATTGGCATTCACTGTGTCAGATGTTTGGAGCGACCCTCAAAACTTTGAGCCATAAACCACGCCGACACAGAAATCCGGCATCAGAGCCTATGGGAAGGGACAGAATGGGGACACAAAATAAAATGGCTTTTCAGTCTGATGGCAAATATAAAAAAGAAACTCAACGAACCCCACACTGTCCTTCTATCACTCATTGTGAGCTCTCGTACAAACTGTGCATTGGTGTGTGTATGATGTACAATGGGGGCCGAAAGTCCATAACTGGAATGAATATCTGTTTTGCATTTTTCAAAAAAATAAAAAAAAAAATCATTATGAATTATATTTTCAGCATAACAATTTGAATGAATATATACATGTCAAAGATACATAATATTTATATTTGTCTCATATTTTTTTATCATTCGATATGGTTAAGCATTATCACATGAGCAACAAGTGCAATATTAAATGAGTATTGTTTGTGTCCCAAACAGCACGAGTGCAAATGTGATCCTGATTTAATAACAGCTCAACAGATAAAATAACAGTTCAATAAAAAAGAACTTAACATGGTTTTACAAACGTAAATATTGTATTATGTACAAAATATTCAGTCTACATATACAAAATATACAAAATATTTTTCAGCTCCTTGAGGTCTGCTAACTCAGAAAAATATTTATTTGTTATGGGGAAATAAAAAAAATCTCCAAAAAACAGGGAAGAAACATTTGTCCTATATCTCACATGCCACCTTATGTTGTTTCTTTCAACAGTATTCAGGCCCTGTATGCAGGGAAGACTCCCTAAGTGACCAGAGGCCCATGGGGTCCACAGAAAAAGAGGGTGAAAGAAATGAAGAAAGAAGGAGAGAGAGGATAGAGTTTCCTCTCCTCTAAGGTGAGCTTCCCCTACCCCCAGCTTAACCAATCAAACTCAACAGCAGGAGCCCCAGTGATTGACAGGGCAATTACTGCTAGCAGCCTCTCTGGTGGATCCGGAGACATCTCCAAATACATTTTCACTATTTTGTTACATCAGACATTCACAGGAAGGATTTAGTACAAGAGTGAAATTTCCAAGCAGACTCATGGTGCAGCAGTCCTGCTGGTGGAAAACTTCCATATAGAGTGTGTGTGTGTCTTTTTATTCAATGATTTCTTTCATAAAAACATACCCTTGGCCAAGGTTATTTCCCACTAACCCCTGTGCTATTTTTGAAAGTATTTCTCTCAATAATAGTTTTCTCTTTGAAGAGTGATAGAAGAGGTCTTTGCTGCTGGTAAGAGGAGAGAGACACCATTAAAAGTATCTCTTTAAATACATTAACGTAAGAACGGTGGTGAGCTTCTTATTATGGTAATTAGAATGGCTTTTTTATAGTGAAACTTTAGTAGACAATCTTTTTATACTATACACTAAGTGAGAGTGGAGTAAACTGTATGTATATATATATATATATATATATAATTTAATAGATTTCCATTATGGTTTTAAACTTTCTGTTAATCAAAATCTCCTGTAAAATGTATCACGATCTTCACAAAAATATTAAGCAGCACAATTGTTTTTAACACTGATAATAATAAGAAATGTTTATTAAAGACCAATTCAGCATATTAGAATGATTTATGAAGAATTTGTGACACATTTAGGACACTAGAGACTAAATAACATGGCTGCTGAAAAATGATTTTTGCCATTACAGTAATAAATTACATTTAAAAATATATAAAAAATTATTTTATCCAGGGCATATATGTTTATTGCACCTGGCCAGTTTTTATCATAAATAAAATGTATATCACATTTTTCAAGGGCCCTTTCTAACTATAAAGTCATGTGACACACATTAAACACAGCTTGGTAGATTAAGGCTGTGACATATCTTACCCCACTTTCCTCTTTAAAAAAAAAAAAAAAACATAATTTTGCCTTGCAGTTATCCTCCAGGCATTTGAATCCACATTAATTCACAAATGACAGCTCTGTAGCTTTGTGCCAGGAGACAAAAAACTCTTTTGCAATCACAGCTGCAATCCTTCACTGTTCTTTGAAACAACATCCAGCGCAGGTCTGATCACTGCAAAAGTTCCTTGTTTTTCGGTACGGATGGCACACGCTCTTCTCTGCCTCCACTGCATGCTGGGAGTTCCCAGCAGCATCTGCTGAGAGTGCCACAGAGCTCTCCGTATTCACAGAACCCAGAACGCCAGAAGCTCAGTGACACTCCACTCGCTGCGCTTGCCGTTTATGCCGGCAGAAAGAAGCTGCTTGCTAATTCTCCGCTCTATCAGGCTAACAAATAAGCCCACACAGTGGGGGGTGGGATAGGGAGGGGGGCACCAGCTTTGAGAAGGTTGTCACCTTGGTGTGTGAATGAAGGGGAGGAAAAGCTTTCCATAAAAAGAGAAAAGACAGAGGCACTTCTGCAGAGACGACACAATCTGCATATTATTCAGAACTAAACTCACTTCAGTGTAGGCTAAAACATGCTATAAGTGGCTAAACTCAAATCATTCTATAATAACTTGGAAAGCATTCACAATTGCAAAGAATATTGGCATATAAGAAAGTGTATATAATCAGAATACATGTGAATGGCTGTAAATAGAAGGATGTTGCCAGAATGTCGAGTAGTATATGTGACCATGCTCAAAACACAAAACATGAACCTACTGAGCTAAACTTATATTCTAGTTTGCTTTCCATGTAAGGGTATTACATATGATCTCAGGACCACCATTGAACAGTTCTAAAATATGTTCAGAGGTTAAGAACAATAGGTTAACTACATTCAAGGCCAACAAAAATATGTAGGGTTATTGAGGAAAGTACGGGGAAACAAGTACTGAATAATGGAGTGAATAAAAGATGACTTCTAAACTGACATTATTTTATGTATTTTATTTCAATTTCTATGTTTACTTGCAAGAAAAACTACTTGATTTGTATCTTTGCTCTGTTTTTATTTGTTATTTTGCTAGCAATTTGTTTCTTTGCTCATTACAGGCTTACTTGAATAATTGTTTAAAAAGCTACTGTTATGTTTGCTGTGATATTCAACTTTTAATCTTGTATTCTTCTATCAAAATTGGTATTGAGAATTGTAAAATTTCTCTGGTTTCAGCCACTGAAATTATTGTATTGTGACACTCCCAACACGGTTATATGAATATCAATATCTGCGTATAGTTTCCTTTAACTTTACTAACAGAACTCTCTTAAGAAGAAATACATAGGTTTGGCTGACAGACTTCGTTTTAAAGAAATAAGCAATAACATCACTTGTGAGAAGAGAGAAAGCTGAGAGAACCAATGATGCAGAAGAAAAATAGTTACAGTTTATCCTACAATAAGCATCCAGAATCTCAATATGGCCATAGAATGGATCTAATGTGTCTGGAGGATCAGCAGTCAAAGGTCTCTCTAACTCTCTCTCTCTTGCTGAATAATAAACAGCTCTCAGTCCTGTGAAGTGCTCAAAACCACTTCATCCTCCCACTTAAAAGCAATAAACCCGATGCATCAGCCCTCCTCACTGCTGCCAGCCTGCTAAAACACGACCACATAGACCACAGCGATACCTCTAACTAGTCCAAAACCCCCATTAGGCTAACAACATTCTCAGCCATGAGTCAGGGTACACAGGTTTATCCAAAGAAACAAAGTTGTGTTTAAAGTTTGCTTGATATGCCGAAATTTGTGTTTAAGAGATTTGTTTATACTATACAGTAGATCTGCATTCACGCAGAATTCCCATGAGATCCGATTAAATTTGTTGCGACGTGGGACGAAGTTTCTGCGTTGTAGGCGGGTACAGGCGATTCTGCTAAGAGTGTGCAGTCTGAAAGTAGCCTGTATATATATTGGGAGTTTGAAAAGTACAAAACTTATATCTTGTTCTTTTCTTTTCGAATACAGTTCCATTCATTGTTGAGAAAAATATATATTTGCACAATACAGAATATTTTTACAACAGTTTGTTTCAATGAAACAGTTCAGAAAATTGTATAGAAAATTGAAAAATATGTTGGGAGTGAAGACGAACTGGTTTGAGACAAACACACCTATATTTGGTATTATCCTACTTATTTTGAACAATAAACCTCCAATTATTTTGATTCAGATCCATTTTTTTTTAATCTAATTTAGTAATGCATCATTCAGATTGATTTGTGTATTTGACCAAGGTGTGCAAATCAGGTGTGCAAGCAAGTTTTACTCTACACAATAGCAAATATGTTATAACAACATAACTAGAAAAACTTACAAATTTATACAACTTTGGAAGACCTGATATTTCCATTTTACCATGACTGCGGGAATTCTTGGAAATATTTTATAAAAAACTGCATCCAAAATTGCATACATTCCTCTCCCAAAAATAATTAAATGATCCTGTTACAACAACTAAAATAAATGCATGGTTGAAAGTTAAAAATTCTAATTTAATTTAAAAGTTGCCACCATTATTTTGATGAGTACTGTTGACATAATAATGTTAATCAAAAGTTTAACTTAATATTGTATGTAATGTAAACTCAAATGTTTGCATTAATTTTTTATAAAAAAAAGGTATAGTAACTTAATAAAAATGGCCAGTAGATTCCATAGTTCCCAGCATGCTTTGTACAGGACTTGATAAGGAAAATACATGTATAAATTAAGGCTTATTTTATGTTTTTTTTTTTTTTTTTCTGTAATGCTGATTAGATAAAATGAAGCTAAACACAGACTGTGGAAAATTACTGTGGTGATGCCAGTTACAAGTATTATCTTACATTTTTTACATAACTTAAAAAATATATTTACGCTACAAATTATTACGTTCATGGCTGCTCATTGACCATTTCCTGTTCAAGTGGGTGGCTCTTGGCCTGAATATGCTACAGTGTGGTCCAGAATAAATGTGTAGCTAGCTACGCAACACTAGGCTACTTCATATTCTCATGATCTTAGAATATGAGACTCATGATGTTCATGTACTGTAACTGCAGCAAGCTGTGCCTCGTGTTCTTTCAGAACAGACAGACAGGAGCGCAAGATGAAGAACAAAGACAGACTGTCTGAAATGATTGCGTGCCATCTTCTGCACTGTTGCTCCAGTGCTGTCAGATCTTCTGCTGTAAGATGTTGATTGTCAGCTGTTATAACCTGCTTCTGGAACTTCCCTGATCCCGATAATTACTGCACCTGTTGCTAGATTGTAAGCACATAAACATGCATATATCTAGAAACAAACATGCACGCATCCAAGTTCTAATATGATTCCTGTCTATCTATCATCGAGGCCAAGAACAGATGAGCCTCAGGTGGCATGCATGCACACGCGCACGTGCAAACACATCCGCACACGCAACACACACACAAACACGGGGCTCCAGCATCAGCCAGCCTTGAGGAAGAACGGTCTCTGCAGATAGAGATAAAGGTATCAACTTTCAGGTTAAAAGTGAAATTTTCTACAGATACAGGCAGCAATGGCAACCTGTTCTCTTTTTTTTCTTCAACTGTCTTCTCACTCCTTTTTTCACTCTCTCTCTCCCATGCTCCATCTTATTTTCTTGACTTTATACAATGCTGCATACAGGGTTGGATCAGACAGTTAAAGCTGCTCTTTGCTTTATTTCATATCTACTTGTCAAAGAGAGATTAGCAGTTTTTGAGCTGTTCTACTTTGCTGTCATGATGGAAAATGAACGAAAGGGAGAATGTGAAAGAGAGATACACGGGGCAACAACAATACAAACCGTATGCACAAGAGAACTGAAAGATGGCTGCTTTGGGGTTTTTAAAGCTCAAAACATAGAGATGACACCATTTGTCTGCAAATTTCAAATGTCTTCTAAAATTGCCCCTGAGCTACTATGAATCACAGAAGAATACTCGTATATTTGGTTGAAACCATATATTTGGGCGGGACATACTGATGGGATCGATCTTTTTCTTTTTTCAAATAGCCAACTGTCATTAGTTTATGCTTCTACACTATGGTACAAAAGCTAAATATATATATATGAAAGCACTGAAGAAACTAAATAACAAACTATAGTTACATCACAAGCAATCGATGGCTGAGAAAGTAAATAAAGTATGAGCATTAGCACAAAAAATACAAATTAAAATGTTAAAACGAAAGATCAAAATTTGCTATTTGCTGTTGTTACTCAGAAGCAGGTGGCATTCATAATTTAGGGGGAAGAGACATTCTTGTTTTGGACAATAAGTTGAATTTTGGACAATATCATTATAATATCTTTTTTTGTGTGTGTGTGTCATAAAATTGTGCCATTTTGTGCATTAAACTAACTTCTTCATCGAAGACTGAAAATAATAAAAAAGCCACAAGGAGATTCCAAGGCATCTTTAAAGTATTATTATGTATAATGGAATTCATATTTTAGCCAGAACTAATGCTTTAAAGTTTAAATGCCTTGATGGATTTGTTCTCACATAAACACAGCTTTTCACATCACAAGGAGTTCATTTACAGACTCTGGATTATTTGTGGATTGTGATGTTTTATTAGCTGTTTGGACTCTCATTCTGATGGCACCCATTCACTGCAAAGGATCCATTGGTGAGCAAGAGATATAATGCTAAATTTCTTCAAGTTTAAAGAAAAAACTGAACAAACAATCATCAACATCTTGGGTGTGACAGGGGTTAGTACATTTTCTTTTCTGAGCGAACTATTCCTTTAAATTGCTTAACCAGATACATGTCTCTGGTTAATACATTTCAGCAGGGACTTTTTGATGGTCAGCAGCATAGCTCAACTGACCAGCACTAAAATCGGTAACTAATTAGCATAAAGATTAATTTACAACAGAGTGTTACATCAACACATAAAGCTTCGCCTATACTTCGGTTTCACACACAATCTATTAAATGCCACATATAGCCACTCTCCACATATAGCCAATATCACCTGTGTGCTTGTGTGTGTCGTGAGTAAGGAGCAGTGCAAAAGTGTGTGTAAGACCTCCCTTTGTGTCGCAGCATGTTGTTTTCACACCTCTATAAGTGGATGCGAAACGGAGAGAATCTTTTTGCGTTTGTGTGAGAATTACATGGTCTTTCCTTGCCTTATTGAAGTCCTAATGCCTGGCGGTGGCCAGCGTGCGGTACAATCAGCTCACCCTGATCTCGCCGCCTGATGGCTATCACTGTGGCATTTGTAAACAGAGGTTCTCCGTCGCTTTCGGCTGGGTATTCAGAGTCTCTAAATGCTACAGGCTTATTTTTACACCAGAAGCTGCAGACTGCAGACATCTCCTAATGTATGTAGAGTTGAAGAAACAAAATTACAATATCAAGGTAAACAATTTACAACTAATTATTATTATTTTATCATAATTGCACAGGTTCACATAAAAAAAAAAAGGTTTGCAGGGTGTAGCCCAATAAAAACGGCACCCAACAAACTCCTGAATAAATCATCCAACTCCTGAGAGAAATGTTAAACACAGGCACGTAGGAGACGTCAACTTGACTGTGAAATGTTTTGCAGTCCATTGTTTTCCGGCAGCATCTCTATTTAATTGTCTTGTCCCATTAGGCCGTGACCAGGGTTTTGCAGAGGAAGACAGGCTCCCTTGGCAGATGCCTGCCATTTGTCTGAATGCCCTTGATCGACTCATGACAGATGTCAAGGCTTCTGTTGAGCGGGTACTCTCTGTCACATGACCTCTGTTCAGAGCGTCAGGATAGCGTGGCGTAGTGGCTCTCTCGTACGCACCCGTATGGATGCACGCACACTTCAGCATCCATCAGTTCCCTGCTATTACCTCTGACAGGCCTCACCTGCCCAGACTGCATGCCCCATGCAAATTCAACCTGACAGATGAGTGTTTGAATGGTAATGCACCACTCTGATTGATACTGATAGGAGGCATGGATGTGTGTGTGTGAGAGTGTGTGTATGTGTATGTGTGTATGTATGCAAGTGCAGGAATCTGGGATTTGCAAACTTAACTTTTCCAAAAGTTTTTGGAAAGTGCTCAAGGTACACTGGCACACAAGTCAATAGCAAACTACAGGACTGAAACTGGAAGAAGTTTATGAAAACAGCCCCAGGGTGTAGCCAAGTATTAAAGCTTGTATAGCTCTTTTCCCCACTGTATGCGAATCTGTGCAAAACACAAAACAAATTCTCCATGTTGTTGGCTGACTTGATGTCCGGAATATCTACATCTACTAGTTACAAATAATGCCTTAACATTTTATATATATATATATATATATATATATATATATATATATATATATATATATATATATATATATATATATGTGTGTGTGTGTGTGTGTGTGTGTGTGTGTGTGTGTGTGTGTGTATGTGTGTGTGTGTGTGTGTGTGTGTGTGTGTTTGTGCGTGCGTGCGTGCGTGCGTGCATGTATGTGTATATACTGTATATACACTGAACAAATTTATTAATGCAACACTTTTGTTTTTGCCCCCATTTTTCATGAGCTGAACTCAAAGATCTAAGACTTATTATGTACACAAAAGGCCTATTTCTCTCAAATATTGTTCACAAATCTGTCTAAATCTGTGTTAGTGAGCACTGCTCCTTTGCTGAGATAATCCATCCACCTCACAAGTGTAGCATATCAAGATGCTAATTAGACAGCATGATTATTGTGCAGGTGTACCTTAGGCTGGCCACAATAAAAGGCCACTCTAAAATGTGCAATTGTCGCAAAGATGTCACGAGTTTTGATGGAGTGTGCAATTGGCATGCTGACTGCAGGAATATCCACCAGAGCTGTTGCCTGTGAATTGAATCTTCATTTCTCTACCATAAGCAGTCTCCAAAGGCATTTGAGAGAATTTGGCAGTACATCCAATAGGCCTCACAACCGCAGATCACGTTTATCCACACCAGCCCAGGACCTCCACATTCAGCATCTTTACCTCTAAGATTGTTTGAGACCAGCCACCCAGACAGCTGCTACAACAATCAGTTTGCATAACCAAATAATTTCTGCACAAACTATCAGAAACTGTCTTAGGGAAGCTCATATGCATGCTTGTCAACCTCACTGGGATTTTGATCTGATTGCAGTTCTTCGTCGTAACCGACCTGAGTGGGCAAATGCTTACATTTGATGGCAACTGGCGGTTTGGAGAGTTCTCTTCACAGATGATTACTGGTTTTCACTGTACAGGGCATATGGCAGACAGCATGTATGGAGTCATGTGGGTAAACGGTGTGCTGATGTCAACATTGTGGATCAAGTGGCCCATGGTGGTGGTGGGGTAATGGTTTGGTCAGGCGTATGTTATGGATGCCATGTTATTGATGGCATTCTGAATGCACAGAGATACTGTGACGAGATCCTGAAGCCCATTGTTGTGCCATTCATCCATGACCATCACCTCATGTTGCAACATGATAATGCATTGCCCTGTGTTGCAAGGATCTGTGCACGATTCCTGGAAGCTGAAAACATCCCAGTTCTTGCATGGCCAGCATACCGAATGGACATGTCTCCCATTGAGCATGTTTGGGATGCTCTGGATCGGCTTATACAACAGCGTGTTCCAGTTCCTGCCAATATCCAGCAACTTCGCACAGGAACCTCAAAGAGGAGTGGACCAACATTCCACAGGCCACAATCAACAACCTGATCAACTCTATAGGAGATGTGTTGCATTGTGTGAGGCAAATGGTGGTACACCAGATACTGACTGGTTTTTGGACCCCCCAATACAGTAAAACTGCACATTTTAGAGTGGCCTTTTATTGTGGCCAGTACACCTGCACAATAATCATGCTGTCTAATCAGCATCTTGATATGCCACACCTATGAGGTGAATGGATTATCTCAGCAAAGGAGAAGTGCTCACTAACACAGATTTAGACAGATTTAGAAATAGGCCTTTTGTGTCCATAGAAAAATGAGTTCAGCTCATGAAAAATGGTGGCAAAAACAAAAGTCGTGTGTTTATAATTTTGTTCAGTATATATATATATATATATATATATATATATATATATATATATATATATATATATATATATATATATATACACACACACACACACACACACACACACACACACACACACACATCAACCATCATCCCCACTTTTATTATTACTTATGAGTTTACAGTATAAACCGTTTCAGTAAACCATATTTGGATTAAGCCTTCATTAATATGTTACATAAAAAATACAAAATAAAGAATTTAGAAGCAAATTTGTGAGAAAACTAATTGCAGGATTGAAAATAGTCTGAGAGAAGATTGATCTTGTAAATGACAACTAGACTGTGATTAGTAGAGTACAAAACAACAAGACACTAAAGAAGAAACTGTATGTACTCTTAGTGTGAGTTTGGCTTAAGCATAGACACAGAGATCAAATAAGCCATACGTGAAGAATAGCAGAAAACACACTGAGCAGGAAGGATTTGAACTTATCTTCACATTGATCTAATACTTGTAGCCATTTAAAAGACATCCAAACACACACAGCTAGGGAACTGCATTTGTCTTCCACGCATATCCTCCTCCATGAAGGCAGATGTGTTTCTAATAAAACCATTCCTACAGCTGACAGAGCACAAAGAGTCGAGCTGATTAAAAGACACATAAAAACATGTTTAGGGAAAATGGTGCCAGTGTGACATGCTGTAAACGGTCACATATAAGGAGTTTGTCCAGCCCCGAGCTCACTTCCTTCTCTGGCATTTCTCATAATTCCTCTATCAACAGCCCTGTCACTGTCCCTTTTCTCTATCTAGATGGCATCACCATGGAGACCAAACATCCCCAGCAACACAACCTCTCATCTGGAACATCAAACACACCATTGTCAACTTGGAGGAGGAGGAGAAAGTGAGAAAGCGTTGAATGCTTTCTTTAAGGAACACTGGCAATGTGCAAACTCGAAGAGGTGGTAACAAAAAATCCTGTTGTTTGCGGCAGAGAGATAAGACAGTCAGTTATGATGACAGTGTACAAAGTCAAGTCTTATTCGCCGTGCCTGCAGGGCTTGTGTGGAACCCGTGCTCGGACCTGCGTTACACAAGAAAGACGCACAAACTACACACAGAAGATAAGTCATGGATTTCTTATTTGGAATTAAAGCGTGGAAAGTCCAGTGGCGAACTGTGTGTAGGTGGAGATGTGATATTTGCAGAGGGTATGAATACCATTTAGGCCAGCTGGTCGACTTCACCACGGGGGACATCCCATCTCTGTACAGGCTAGGCTCTTAGTCTTGCTGAAGTTAACAATGTTAAAAATCACCCTCTGAAATAAGAGGAAACTGAAATTTTTTGTCAGACGAAACCAAGGCTATTTATTATGTATGAAAACAAACACTAGTAGTGAAGAAAAACACCAAAATATTAGCTTGCAAACATACTGAAAAAAAAACTACCTTTTTTTGTACTAGACTTTAAAGGGCAGGTAAATCTAAAAATGTATGTGTGTGTGTCTATATATATATACACACACGCACGCAGGCAGGCACGCACATACACACACACACACACACACACACACACACACACACACACACACATATATATATATATATATATATATATATATATATATATATATATACAAACACTTAATAACTGTCTAGATTGTTTAAATAAGTACACCAAGATTATTTTATTTTGTATGAAAATGAGCACAAACATAAAAAACCCCACACATTTCCAGCAAACTAACTGCAAAACAAATCTTCTTTATGTTCTTTTTCGAGGCAGGTAAATCTGAAATCAGTGAGGTTGCAATGGGAAAAAAAACTTGATGGTATAAAGCAGTTTCTGATCATTTGTTGTCGGCAGATGCAACAATTTGCAGTGCTTCGCGTGTAATCCATACCATGCACAATATATAAACACAATAAAAACTTTATGAACCATTAAAACTAACAGGTCTACTTTCAGCAAAGATTAGAAATTCTCAATCGGGCCGATTTCACATAACCTCACAGTAAGTTTTAAAATTAGCAGCGCAAATGAGAAGTGCTGTATGAGACACCAAACCTGTTAAAAGAATCTTACAGGATCTCGCTGACTACGTAATGCGAAGATTGTGTGAACTTGCAAGCAAGACAATAAAGACAAAACTGTAGAAGGATGTGAGAGTATCTCTTCATTTCCTCAAACATATACAACTGCACAAATAACAATGTGCCACAACAACGAATAACAACATTACATGTCACACTGCACTGGGACCTTGAGAAAGCCTGGGCTATTCCAATCCATATTTTATACTGATATACAGTATACTGATAAACATGTCCCAAAGAATATGGTGTTAGAAAATTAGGATTCTAAAGACTACTAGATAAAATTTTCAATGGGTGTTTGGCCTAAAATAACCCATTACCACTTGCACTATGACAGAAAGAGTTCTTGCACTATGACAGAAAGAGTTTGTGACTTCTTTAGGCATAGACAATGGCTAGAAATGGAAGACCAATGCTATGAAAGCAGATATTTAATGCACAATCCTACAAATTAGTAATTAACATCATGCTAATTGCTAATGACAGGCATCATGTAAGAATAACCAGCACACAACAATGACACCGATGTAATGTGGTAAAAAAAATAATTGTTTAGCATAAATTGAGTAATTTCAGGTTTCTGTCTTTCTTACTCAAAGTCAAGAACTGATGCAAAAAAATAAAATAAAATAAAAAATTACTTACTAATGCATCCACTGAGGATGATAAACAATTTACGTACTAATGCATCCACTGAAGATGATAAGAAATGTAGTTGTGAACAATGCAACATGTACCATCAACAATTAAAGCATAATTATGATAATGACCCAACTCAAAAACAGTCCCAAGTTTCCCCACTGGAACTGGTGCATATTTTATAGACATTCTACAAACTTTTACCCTCCTGTCGTGAGTCTAGACCCTGGGTCACTGCAGAATGACTGGGGCAATTTGAGGGCAGGTGGATTTGTCTTTGAAGCCTTTTTCGAATATCATGAGAGAATGACGTTTATGAAATATGAAATGTATAAACAGTACAGACGATGCTAATAATGATATGTCAAAACTGTAAATGACTCCATGTAATAAACCATATCAAATTCCCAATTAAGCCAACAGTTAACAGCGTGCAAACGAAATCCAATTACAGCTATTCTCTAGTTTTTTCAGTGCTCACCCCCTCCCCCCACCCCCCACTCTCATCCATCCACTGTTCCCCTCCCATCATCGGCTCCAGTCACAGAAGATGGGGATTGTGGTCGTCCTGAATCAGCCACAGCTAAAATGACATTTAAGTGATGTTCAGACGCGAGGTAGCTGCTGGAACGGGTAGATAAGACCATTGCTGCTGGCATTTCAATTACACTTTTACTGCCCTACACATCTGTTGCCAGCCTACTTTCAGTCCTTTTTTTCCCCCACAGGCAAATACATTCTCATTTCTCTACCTTTACATCATGCCACTCTTTCTTCTTTTTTTCCACCACAAAATTCAGATTGTCTGCTTTGGCAGGTGGTTTCTGGGTCTAGATTGCTGGGTTTGTCTGACTTGAAGGTGGGACACAGTGGAGCCAGTTCTCTCTCCAGGCCAGTGGTTCTCAACTGGTGGGTCATGACCCAAGAATGGGTCACAGGTCTGTTCTGGGTCATATGACAGCAGGGAAAAAAAAAATCAATGCTAAAAGCAGCTAACAAAATAAATTGACATCTCAAGGTTTAATGGGGAGTAGACAACAAGGAAGAAAGGACTGGGATATGTTGCAAGCCAGATTTTAACACATTATCTTTCATAATTTTGTCTATCAAATCAGCCCAAAACAACTACCAAATAAGTATAGACCTGAAACGCATTTAAAAATATTGTCCTGTAGATTATGCTAAAAGTCATGTTATGAGAAATAGTCAACCACAACATTAAAAAACAATTGACCTAGCAAGAATTTTCCAATAATATTGCAATATTATAAATAAAACAAAACTTTCCTATGTTCTTCTAAGCTGTTTTTGTTTTCTTGCTTTATCTGGACACCTGAACTTCTAGACATTTAGAAAAAGTTTTAATGCTCACCATACATACACACACATATATATATATATATATATATATATATATATATATATATATATATATATATATATATATACACACACACACATATATATATATATATATATATATATATATATATATACAGTATACAGGGGTTAAATAGTGATTTGTTATATGGGGGTGCTCTATGGTATCAAACTTATGTATACTTTCATTTCAAATTCTTGAATTTGATCTATAAATGCAATTATAATAATGTGATTATCTATATGTAATCAAATTAAATTATTTACACTGAAAAATACAACTGCATTAAATAATACGAGATTCTTTTAAATATTTTTGAATATACAAACACAAAATTATGGTGGAAATGATACTTTTCAGTGAAATTAAAATGCTAGTAGGTGCCAGCAGTGCTCATTTAATAAGTGAGTCATTGAGTTGTTCATTTAAATGATTCTTTCAAACAGCAGATTCATCAGATGTTTATGCATGGGCCAATGAAACTTTGACTCAACCGATTCGTTCAAAACATGGAATCAACATGATGTTTTAATCATGTTGCTTGCTGGTGTTAATGAAGCATTCAAGTCAAGCCCTGGAGTCTATGTGCCAGGTTTTAGCCCGGACAGACCCGGCCCAGTTTAATATATTTAATATATTTAATATATATACCGAGCGCCAACCTCCCGCTCTCTCTCATTAGGCCAATAAGGAAGTAACTAAAACTGCAATTCATCGACTGGCTGGCTGCAAAAGGGTGTCAATCCCATAGACTCCCAATGTTAAAATGCCCAACTTTACAGCAGAAAAAAAACATGTTTACAGCCTTGTGCAAAAAATTATTTTGGTCTAAATAGCTAATTTTGCCCATCATGACAACTGTGAAGGGGGTCTAATTTTTTTATAACTCATCTGTTTAAATTACATTAAGACCTAAAGTTCTGCATAATTAAGGGTGTGGCCACTTGAGGGACAGGTGGTTTGCCGCTGCTGACACTGCCGTCGCTCTAGGTGGGCTTGGCCTCAACAAGTAGCTCCTGCCTTTTTGACCATTTTTGATTGTCCAGGAAAGTCGCGCGGTGACGTGCTGCCAAGATGGCGACGGCCTGCTCTGCACACTTTAGGAATCAAAAACACACTTCAGGAGTCTACGGGTGACGTCATGGACACTACATCCATGTTTTTATACAGTCTATATACACACAGTTACTGGCCACTTAATTAGGTACACCTTACTAGTACTTCCTTTTGCCATCAGAAATGCATTAATTCTTTGTGGCATAGATTCAACAAGATGTTGGAAACATTCCTCAGAGTTTTTGGTCCATATTGACATGACAGCATCACACAATTGCTGCAGATTTGTTGGCTGCACATCCATGATGCAAATCTCCCGTTCCACCACATCCCAAAGCTGCTCTATTGGATTGAGATCTGGTGACTGTGGAGGCCATTTGAGTAAAGTGAACTCATTGTCATGTTCAAGAAACCAGCCTGAGATGATTTGAGCTTTGTGACATGGTGCATTATTCTGCTGGAAGTAGCCATCAGAAGATTGGTTCACTGTAGTCATAAAGGGATGGACATTGTCAGAAACAATACTCAGGTAGGCTGTGACATTTAAACGATGCTCAATTGGTACAAAGCAGACCACAGTTTGCCAAGAAAATATCCCCCGCACCATTACACCACCACCACCAGCCTGAACCTGTGAGACAAGGCAGGATGGATCCATGCTTTCATGGTCTTTACACCAAATTCTGACCCTACTATCTGAATGTTGCAGCAGAAATCAAGACTCATCAGACCAGGCAACGTTTTTCCAGTCTTCGATTGTCCAGTTTTGGTGATCCTGTGTTAACTGTAGCCTCTGTTTCCTGTTCTTAGCTGACAGGAGTGGCACCTGGTGTAGTCTTCTGCTGCTGTAACCTATCTGCTTCAGGGTTTAATGTGTTGTGCATTCAGAGATGATATTCCGCATACCTTGGTTGTATCGAGTGGTTATTTGAGTTACTGTTGCCTTTCTATTATCTCTAACCTGATAGATCTGCCCATTCTTCTCTGACCTCTGATATAAAAAAGGCATTTTCGTCCGCACAACTGCTGCTCACTGGATATTTTCTTTTTCTGACCATTCTCGGTAAACCCTAGAGATGGTTGTGTGTGAAAATCCCAGTAGATCAGAAGTTTTTGAAATACTCAGACCAGCATGTCTGGCACCAACAACCATTCCATATTTAAAGTCACTTAAATCCACTTTCTTCCCCATTCTGATGCTCGGTTTGAACTTTAGCAAATCGTCTTAACCGCATCTAGAACCTAAATGGATTGAGTTGCTGCCATATGATTGGCTGATTAAAAAAAAAAAAGTGTTAACAAGCTATTGAACAGATGTGCCAAATAAAATGACCGGTGAGTGTATAAATATATGTGGATGTGAATTTTAAAGGTGACTTTAGTTGATGCTGTCAGAACTGATCTGTATCATTCATACAGTACCTCTTCACCACCTATATTCATAGTAGTTGTGAAGCTTCTCTCACTCTGTCATCTTTTCATACAGTGTCTTCATCAAAGTCAACAGGGGAGTTACTCAGAAGAAGGGAGGGGTGTTGGTTAAATTGGATGCACATTTCATCTCAGGCTCATTAAGGGTTTTATGTAAGAAAGAAAGAGAGAAAATGCACACATGCATACTGTACATTCACTAGTGGACACCCTTGTGCTAGTTAAGCCCATGTATCTAGACTGAGGAGTAATTTGGAATTGGATCCCAAAGCAGCACAGCTCACAGCAGAGCTGGTCATGGAGGAACTTTGAAAAAGGTACATTTAATTAGTGAGACAGAGACAGGAACACATTACTATCCAGCCTGCCTGAGAGTTCATTTCAATCATGCATGTCAAGTTCTTTTAGTGCTCTTTACACTGACACACACTCACCTGGTGTCTTGTGTCATGGAGCCTGACTTTTGACTTAAAGTATGGTCCACTATGAATCTTATTCTAGCAGTTTCTCCCACAAAGGCTATAAGAAACCATCTGATCAACATGTAAATGTAATTTATAACATACATACATTAGTATTGGCATTATACAGTATATCAACTGTACATACTCTAATACTAATTTATTTGCATTAAAAAAAAATTATACTACCACTCAGATGATCGTATTTTTTATATTTAAGGGTCATTAAGATTTTTTTTTTTAAGAAATTAATACTTTTATTAAGCAAAGATACATTAAATTGACTGAATGTTAAATAAAGACATTTATAATGTTACAAAAGATTTTCACCATATACTTTTGAAAAATAACTGCCATTACAATAATACATTTTATTCAAATAGGAAACAGCTATTTAAAGGTGCCCTATTAAGCCCATTTTATAAAATGTAAAAAGTTTCTATTGTCACCAGATTGTGTATGTGAGTTTTTATCTCAAAATACCCCACAGATATGTTTTATAGCTTGTTGAAAATGCCACTAGTTTTTGTCCCTTTAAATGCAACTGAGCTGGTGCTCTTCCTCACTTTTCAGAAGGGTGCAGAGCTTCAGGAGCTCATGCTCCGGCATACAAGTGTTACAGTGTAACTGGTGGTGACCGTGTAACCAGGTTCAAATTGCTTCCAAGTGCAATTTTTAAGTACCGTATTCCTATTTACGATCATTCTGGAAGCATGTTAAGGCAACATCAGTGAAAACAGGCAGATACTCTACAATGGTAGCTTTAGCAACATTAGCCTTACAAAGAGTCAAGACGCTCTTTTGGAAAACAAAATATGACGTGTAATGCTTACTTTGTCTGTAGTCAAAAACGTTTTGTGGACGCTTGTGCACAAAGTGTCGATATTGAATCGATCCCTCTTTCAGAAGCAACCTTTGCATAACTCCAGAATTGAACTGACTCTCATTTGTGAGGTAGTCCACCATAAAATGTTTAGCACAATCACACAGGACTTAAATTTTTTTAAGGACATTTCCTTTCTAATATTCCCCGTAATGCCTATTTGGCATTGACATTCTATTTCCACTAGCTACAGCGAGAAAACAGTAATGGTGGACTGCTACTACTCACTCAGGGCTGTGTCTATGTTAATAGGGCAGAGAGCATCACAAATGGGCAGGGCCCGGTTCCCCAAAACGTTCTTATTGCTAAGTAGTTCTTAACCTATTCCTTAACCTCTCTCTTAACCTTGTGGCACGATTCCCGACACGTTCGTACGCTAAGTATATCTTCTGTAAGTCATACTTTCGTAAGGTTGGTCTGGACCATTCGTAAGCTCTCTCTTAGCATTGTTTGAGCTCAAGACGCTACTGTACAGCAGTCTTTAGAAACCAGCGAAGCGAAGTACAAGTCAAACTATGGTATGTTGACAATGTTGTCACTCAACAATGATTTTATGTTATTTTTTAAGACTTGTAATAAATTATGTTCGCAATGGGATACAGGCCTATTTATGTAGTTGACTTTATGTGGTATCAGAACTAATATGGTGGTAATTAGCCTAGGCTTTTTCGTAATGTAATTAAAGCGAATTGGCAATCAATTTTTTGATAATTAAAATCTGGCAAACAATTTGGCTCTAAATGGCTAAGATCTATAAATGGGTAATCATGGTTGTGTCCAGTAAGCGACCATAGCAGCGATCCATGTCCTTGAATCAAAGACGGAGCCGGACGCGGAGACGTTTTGTCCATGTCAATTATTTTATTCGGCAAAACTTAAGCCCTTCTGACATTTTGCCTGACGTGGCTATATTAAAATAAATATTCGCCTCCCAATACAACTCATTATGGAGCTACTGGACCTTCTCAGACCTGCGCTTGCCAGGCAAACGTGGCGGAATTTTGCTTTAAGCCCTGAAGCCCAGCGCTACGTTATTTTTTTATTTTTTTATTTTTTATTATTATTATTTATTTTATTTTTATTTTTTGCTACAGAGAGATTTTTATTTAAAACATAAACCAATTGCAATCAATACCGCATTAAACAGAAGTAACTGCAGCTGTTTGCCAATCAATTCTGATTGTAAAGTACCTTACCATTAATATAAAAGTGTATTATATAATTTTTATTAGTCGTTAAATCCATGTCAAGAAGCGGCACAAGTAGCACAATGGGATAAAGAGGGTGGATGATTAGCGAGGGATACCCGGTTCGTCTAACCGTCACAACATATCGTGTGAACATATTACTGACCATTTGATAATTAAATTTATAGTCTATATTCTACTGATAACTTAAAATATGTTAAAAAGAAATGTTACTATAATAATTTTAGGAGTGTTTTATTTGCATGGAACGTGTTGTCTTTCTTAACGCTGTATTGCACCTTCGCGTGAAGTGGAAAATCGATTCATGAGCAATCGATACCAACACATTCAGCACACTTTGGACAGCGCTCTTGTTACGTCGGACGTAAGAGGCAGCGTGCTAAGAAGCTTCCTAAGGGACACTTCGGGGAACACACTTAGAAACATAAACAACTTTGGTAAGATATATCTTTCGAGGTCTTCTTAGCACGCTAAGAGTGAGCGTTATCGGGAAACCGGGCCCAGAACTTTCCAGAGTATGACATCATAGTATTGAGAAACCTGTAACCGCTCCTTTGGAGAGACCGTTTATGATATATTGGGATTATAAAAATTGAGTGGTTGTTTTTTTTTCATTATAGGCTGTTTTTTTTTTTGTTCACACAACTGTGTTCAAACACATTATAAACTTATTTTTGTACTCTATGGCTCCTTTAAATTGAAATGTATAATACTTTTAAATGTTAATACACTAAATAAATTTAGAAAATATATCTAAAATTTGCATTGTATGCAAAAAAGAGGAGGAAGAAAGAAAAGGAAAACATTCTATACATCATTGCAGACTCAGCAATTAATAAATAATTCTGCACTTTTGTGGTATTATAGCACAATAGCAACCATATCATTTATGTTAACAGCTGCTGTTTTTATTTAGTTAGTGGCTGCATAGCTGTAGTAAAGATCTCATTAAAACATGATTCTGGGATTAAAGGAGAATCCTCTTATTTATGAGTCACACACCTGCTCCAGAGGCAAAGTTCTCCTCCATCTCAACAACAAGCTGCTCTGAGCTGCACAGGTGAACTAATTATTTACACTCTGTTAAGAGACAGATAATAAGAAACCAACAGAAAAGTGACAAAGAAAAGGCTGCCAACAAGCAATGACCTACTCAGTGCTCCTGAACAGAAATAGTTGGATGTCAAACAGTGTTTGGGGCAAACGGTGTCTTATGATACCGATCGATCTACAGAGTCCTGCTCTGGGGAAAACTGCTGAAATATTTAAGACACTTGACTAAATGAAAAAAAACATGTTTACAGCCTTGTGCAAAAAATTATTTTGGTCTAAATAGCTAATTTTGCCCATCATGACAACTGTGAAGGGGGTCTAATTTTTTTATAACTCATCTGTTTAAATTACATTAAGACCTAAAGTTCTGCATAATTAAGGGTGTGGCCACTTGAGGGACAGGTGGTTTGCCGCTGCTGACACTGCCGTCGCTCTAGGTGGGCTTGGCCTCAACAAGTAGCTCCTGCCTTTTTGACCATTTTTGATTGTCCAGGAAAGTCGCGCGGTGACGTGCTGCCAAGATGGCGACGGCCTGCTCTGCACACTTTAGGAATCAAAAACACACTTCAGGAGTCTACGGGTGACGTCATGGACACTACATCCATGTTTTTATACAGTCTATATACACACAGTTACTGGCCACTTAATTAGGTACACCTTACTAGTACTTCCTTTTGCCATCAGAAATGCATTAATTCTTTGTGGCATAGATTCAACAAGATGTTGGAAACATTCCTCAGAGTTTTTGGTCCATATTGACATGACAGCATCACACAATTGCTGCAGATTTGTTGGCTGCACATCCATGATGCAAATCTCCCGTTCCACCACATCCCAAAGCTGCTCTATTGGATTGAGATCTGGTGACTGTGGAGGCCATTTGAGTAAAGTGAACTCATTGTCATGTTCAAGAAACCAGCCTGAGATGATTTGAGCTTTGTGACATGGTGCATTATTCTGCTGGAAGTAGCCATCAGAAGATTGGTTCACTGTAGTCATAAAGGGATGGACATTGTCAGAAACAATACTCAGGTAGGCTGTGACATTTAAACGATGCTCAATTGGTACAAAGCAGACCACAGTTTGCCAAGAAAATATCCCCCGCACCATTACACCACCACCACCAGCCTGAACCTGTGAGACAAGGCAGGATGGATCCATGCTTTCATGGTCTTTACACCAAATTCTGACCCTACTATCTGAATGTTGCAGCAGAAATCAAGACTCATCAGACCAGGCAACGTTTTTCCAGTCTTCGATTGTCCAGTTTTGGTGATCCTGTGTTAACTGTAGCCTCTGTTTCCTGTTCTTAGCTGACAGGAGTGGCACCTGGTGTAGTCTTCTGCTGCTGTAACCTATCTGCTTCAGGGTTTAATGTGTTGTGCATTCAGAGATGATATTCCGCATACCTTGGTTGTATCGAGTGGTTATTTGAGTTACTGTTGCCTTTCTATTATCTCTAACCTGATAGATCTGCCCATTCTTCTCTGACCTCTGATATAAAAAAGGCATTTTCGTCCGCACAACTGCTGCTCACTGGATATTTTCTTTTTCTGACCATTCTCGGTAAACCCTAGAGATGGTTGTGTGTGAAAATCCCAGTAGATCAGAAGTTTTTGAAATACTCAGACCAGCATGTCTGGCACCAACAACCATTCCATATTTAAAGTCACTTAAATCCACTTTCTTCCCCATTCTGATGCTCGGTTTGAACTTTAGCAAATCGTCTTAACCGCATCTAGAACCTAAATGGATTGAGTTGCTGCCATATGATTGGCTGATTAAAAAAAAAAAAGTGTTAACAAGCTATTGAACAGATGTGCCAAATAAAATGACCGGTGAGTGTATAAATATATGTGGATGTGAATTTTAAAGGTGACTTTAGTTGATGCTGTCAGAACTGATCTGTATCATTCATACAGTACCTCTTCACCACCTATATTCATAGTAGTTGTGAAGCTTCTCTCACTCTGTCATCTTTTCATACAGTGTCTTCATCAAAGTCAACAGGGGAGTTACTCAGAAGAAGGGAGGGGTGTTGGTTAAATTGGATGCACATTTCATCTCAGGCTCATTAAGGGTTTTATGTAAGAAAGAAAGAGAGAAAATGCACACATGCATACTGTACATTCACTAGTGGACACCCTTGTGCTAGTTAAGCCCATGTATCTAGACTGAGGAGTAATTTGGAATTGGATCCCAAAGCAGCACAGCTCACAGCAGAGCTGGTCATGGAGGAACTTTGAAAAAGGTACATTTAATTAGTGAGACAGAGACAGGAACACATTACTATCCAGCCTGCCTGAGAGTTCATTTCAATCATGCATGTCAAGTTCTTTTAGTGCTCTTTACACTGACACACACTCACCTGGTGTCTTGTGTCATGGAGCCTGACTTTTGACTTAAAGTATGGTCCACTATGAATCTTATTCTAGCAGTTTCTCCCACAAAGGCTATAAGAAACCATCTGATCAACATGTAAATGTAATTTATAACATACATACATTAGTATTGGCATTATACAGTATATCAACTGTACATACTCTAATACTAATTTATTTGCATTAAAAAAAAATTATACTACCACTCAGATGATCGTATTTTTTATATTTAAGGGTCATTAAGATTTTTTTTTTTAAGAAATTAATACTTTTATTAAGCAAAGATACATTAAATTGACTGAATGTTAAATAAAGACATTTATAATGTTACAAAAGATTTTCACCATATACTTTTGAAAAATAACTGCCATTACAATAATACATTTTATTCAAATAGGAAACAGCTATTTAAAGGTGCCCTATTAAGCCCATTTTATAAAATGTAAAAAGTTTCTATTGTCACCAGATTGTGTATGTGAGTTTTTATCTCAAAATACCCCACAGATATGTTTTATAGCTTGTTGAAAATGCCACTAGTTTTTGTCCCTTTAAATGCAACTGAGCTGGTGCTCTTCCTCACTTTTCAGAAGGGTGCAGAGCTTCAGGAGCTCATGCTCCGGCATACAAGTGTTACAGTGTAACTGGTGGTGACCGTGTAACCAGGTTCAAATTGCTTCCAAGTGCAATTTTTAAGTACCGTATTCCTATTTACGATCATTCTGGAAGCATGTTAAGGCAACATCAGTGAAAACAGGCAGATACTCTACAATGGTAGCTTTAGCAACATTAGCCTTACAAAGAGTCAAGACGCTCTTTTGGAAAACAAAATATGACGTGTAATGCTTACTTTGTCTGTAGTCAAAAACGTTTTGTGGACGCTTGTGCACAAAGTGTCGATATTGAATCGATCCCTCTTTCAGAAGCAACCTTTGCATAACTCCAGAATTGAACTGACTCTCATTTGTGAGGTAGTCCACCATAAAATGTTTAGCACAATCACACAGGACTTAAATTTTTTTAAGGACATTTCCTTTCTAATATTCCCCGTAATGCCTATTTGGCATTGACATTCTATTTCCACTAGCTACAGCGAGAAAACAGTAATGGTGGACTGCTACTACTCACTCAGGGCTGTGTCTATGTTAATAGGGCAGAGAGCATCACAAATGGGCAGGGCCCGGTTCCCCAAAACGTTCTTATTGCTAAGTAGTTCTTAACCTATTCCTTAACCTCTCTCTTAACCTTGTGGCACGATTCCCGACACGTTCGTACGCTAAGTATATCTTCTGTAAGTCATACTTTCGTAAGGTTGGTCTGGACCATTCGTAAGCTCTCTCTTAGCATTGTTTGAGCTCAAGACGCTACTGTACAGCAGTCTTTAGAAACCAGCGAAGCGAAGTACAAGTCAAACTATGGTATGTTGACAATGTTGTCACTCAACAATGATTTTATGTTATTTTTTAAGACTTGTAATAAATTATGTTCGCAATGGGATACAGGCCTATTTATGTAGTTGACTTTATGTGGTATCAGAACTAATATGGTGGTAATTAGCCTAGGCTTTTTCGTAATGTAATTAAAGCGAATTGGCAATCAATTTTTTGATAATTAAAATCTGGCAAACAATTTGGCTCTAAATGGCTAAGATCTATAAATGGGTAATCATGGTTGTGTCCAGTAAGCGACCATAGCAGCGATCCATGTCCTTGAATCAAAGACGGAGCCGGACGCGGAGACGTTTTGTCCATGTCAATTATTTTATTCGGCAAAACTTAAGCCCTTCTGACATTTTGCCTGACGTGGCTATATTAAAATAAATATTCGCCTCCCAATACAACTCATTATGGAGCTACTGGACCTTCTCAGACCTGCGCTTGCCAGGCAAACGTGGCGGAATTTTGCTTTAAGCCCTGAAGCCCAGCGCTACGTTATTTTTTTATTTTTTTATTTTTTATTATTATTATTTATTTTATTTTTATTTTTTGCTACAGAGAGATTTTTATTTAAAACATAAACCAATTGCAATCAATACCGCATTAAACAGAAGTAACTGCAGCTGTTTGCCAATCAATTCTGATTGTAAAGTACCTTACCATTAATATAAAAGTGTATTATATAATTTTTATTAGTCGTTAAATCCATGTCAAGAAGCGGCACAAGTAGCACAATGGGATAAAGAGGGTGGATGATTAGCGAGGGATACCCGGTTCGTCTAACCGTCACAACATATCGTGTGAACATATTACTGACCATTTGATAATTAAATTTATAGTCTATATTCTACTGATAACTTAAAATATGTTAAAAAGAAATGTTACTATAATAATTTTAGGAGTGTTTTATTTGCATGGAACGTGTTGTCTTTCTTAACGCTGTATTGCACCTTCGCGTGAAGTGGAAAATCGATTCATGAGCAATCGATACCAACACATTCAGCACACTTTGGACAGCGCTCTTGTTACGTCGGACGTAAGAGGCAGCGTGCTAAGAAGCTTCCTAAGGGACACTTCGGGGAACACACTTAGAAACATAAACAACTTTGGTAAGATATATCTTTCGAGGTCTTCTTAGCACGCTAAGAGTGAGCGTTATCGGGAAACCGGGCCCAGAACTTTCCAGAGTATGACATCATAGTATTGAGAAACCTGTAACCGCTCCTTTGGAGAGACCGTTTATGATATATTGGGATTATAAAAATTGAGTGGTTGTTTTTTTTTCATTATAGGCTGTTTTTTTTTTTGTTCACACAACTGTGTTCAAACACATTATAAACTTATTTTTGTACTCTATGGCTCCTTTAAATTGAAATGTATAATACTTTTAAATGTTAATACACTAAATAAATTTAGAAAATATATCTAAAATTTGCATTGTATGCAAAAAAGAGGAGGAAGAAAGAAAAGGAAAACATTCTATACATCATTGCAGACTCAGCAATTAATAAATAATTCTGCACTTTTGTGGTATTATAGCACAATAGCAACCATATCATTTATGTTAACAGCTGCTGTTTTTATTTAGTTAGTGGCTGCATAGCTGTAGTAAAGATCTCATTAAAACATGATTCTGGGATTAAAGGAGAATCCTCTTATTTATGAGTCACACACCTGCTCCAGAGGCAAAGTTCTCCTCCATCTCAACAACAAGCTGCTCTGAGCTGCACAGGTGAACTAATTATTTACACTCTGTTAAGAGACAGATAATAAGAAACCAACAGAAAAGTGACAAAGAAAAGGCTGCCAACAAGCAATGACCTACTCAGTGCTCCTGAACAGAAATAGTTGGATGTCAAACAGTGTTTGGGGCAAACGGTGTCTTATGATACCGATCGATCTACAGAGTCCTGCTCTGGGGAAAACTGCTGAAATATTTAAGACACTTGACTAAATGGAGGGAGACATAAATAATGTACTTTGCCCTCTGTAAGTCATGTTATTACTAAGAAAGTTCAATGTAGATATATTAGCTTAATGACACTGAATAATGCAGAATGCAATGGGGGATATAAAAGTACATATAGTGACAGGGGTTAAATACAGTATACTGAGCCATAAACAATCAAACTGTAAATGGCATCACACTTCAACTCTCTTCATTAAAATATTCCATTGAAGATTAAAATTTATTTTTGATCAATAAAATAAAAAATGAAAAATGGAATATAGCCTTGCTTTGTATAAAAACTTTGTAAACAAACAAAAAAACTTAAATAGTTTACTTAAATAAAATGTCTACGAAATTATTATTTTTTAACTAATTTTTTAAGGTACACCACCAAACACTGTTTTGCCTCTAATTCTAAACTTTAAAAAAGAAAAAAAAAGGATTTTTCAACACTGTAAATAAAAAGCTCTGGTTAAGATAAGCTTATGGGAAAACTCCTGTTTATTTTGTTACTGAAGCCCGATTTGTTCACGTTTGTGTAGCTGCAAGAACCAATGGCGCTTCAACCCAACAAAAGGGCAGGAGCCTACCTCTATATGTCTGTGTCCAAATTCAGGGTCTACATCCTTCGGAGAACTCATTTGAAGGATGTTACGTCACAGTGCGGCGACGAAGGCTGTCCAAATTCGTAGAATGCCTATTTTGTTTTGCTAAAACAAAATAGGCATTTTGTTTTAGCGTTAAACTTTTTTTTTTTTTTTTTTTTTTTTTTTTACATTTGTACGTTTATATGTAAAAAAAAAAAAAAACTTTTACTTTCGTAAACTAGCTTCTTCCTTACTGCCTGTGTGAATATCCCCTTACACACAGCTAATTTGTTAGTGATTGAAGCAGTTTTTAACGCTTCTAAGGACGAAAGAGCAGACAGAAGTGTTTTTAAAGCTCCGGGGAGATAACGATGAGCTCTTCACCCGTGTCTTGCTTAGCGCTGTCACGGTTGCTAGGCGACAGGATATGAGCAAAGGGTAAGGGAGGGAACTGAAAGAAGGGTAGGCTGTCCAAATTCACAAACACCGACTTCCGGTTTTTGCGGTTGTCGGAGGACCCCTCTCCTTCAACCGGGTAGGAAGGATCCTAAGGAGGTTGCAGACCCTGAATTTGGACACAGCCTATAATTTAGCTCTGAGCGCCATTTCATCAGAAACTTTCGATTAAAGTGACAGTCATTGATTTGCCTGCAGTCTTACAGCACGGCACCTTATACAACACTTGTTCCCTCATCTCAGGAAACTGAAGTTACATTAGTAACTGGAGTGTTCCCTTTTGAATGGTCTCTCCCATTGCATTGACATGCTTATGGGGAATGCATCCAATAGCGAGTGCTATTAGCAAGTGCAGAACGAAGCCGCCATGCGAGCCCAGCCCTGAAGCACTTTTACAGAGGGCTCCTGAAAGCATGAGCCAATAATGAGACCATTTAGGCTGAGGACTACATAACATAACCCCTCTCCACTTATATGGAGATTAGGTAGAATTAAGGGGAAAAATCCATGTCTGCATGGCAGAGATGTCCAAGTTATAAAACCTGGTGAAGGTAGACAGCAATGACCAGCCGGAGGCCACACAAATATCACAGATATAAATCCCACTGGACCAAGACAAAGAGGAGGACATTCCTCTGGTGGAGTGGGCCCCTACACCTATATGACAATGCAAACCTGTGTTACGACCCTGTGCTCCCTTTTCTTCCCTGCTGGGGGCTAAAGCGTAAGACAAGACTATAACATCCACTATCCAGGAAGATAGTCTCTGCTTCGTAACATGCAGCCCTTTAGAGCTGCTTCCAAAGTACACAAAGAGCTGCTCAGACTGTCCAAGCAGACCAGAGACTCAACATACACCATAAGAGTCCAAACCGGGCAGAGTGGGTTGGGACCCTGCTCACCATATGAATTGGGGGGTGCCAGAAGGGTAATGACTTGTGCTCTAAACAGAGTGGAGAGCATTTTCAGCACATAGCCACATCTCGGTTTGAGGACAACTCTACAGTCCTTAGGCCCAAACTCAAGATATGAAGCACTGACTGACAGAACTTGTAGGTCACCATCTCGCCTGACTGATGTTACATCCAAAAGGAGAGTGGTCTTAAGCAACAGGGGCCGCAAGTCAGCTGGCTGGGGTGGCTCAAAGGGAGGGCCCTATAGGGCCCTGAGGACTATAGACAAGTCCCAAGTTGGCACAAGTATGAGGACGAGGCAGATTCAATCTCTGAGCTCCTGTCTCCATTCTCCTGGAGATACCTTGTCCCTGGACTGCATGTCTGCCCGCTGGTTCAGTCTTTTCGGCACATGAACCCATAGAATGAGGCGTCGAGTCAAACTGTGGAGGAAGCGTGACCTGAGACCTCCTTGTTGATTGATAAAAGCTACCACTGTTATGTTGTGCGAAAGCACCAGGACGTGGTGCCCCTTTAAGCCTGGCAGGAAGGTTTTAAGGGCCAGGAAAAAATGTGATCATCTCGAGGAAGTTGATGTGTAAGTGTAGCTCCAGATTTGACCAGGAGCCAAACACCAATATGACCTCATGCAGAGCTCCCCAACCCGAACCAAAGGCAGCTATTATGACCAATTTTATTCTCTCCAGAAATCAGTCCAAGGGACATCTGTGGGACATCTGATTGAAACAGGTGAGAGGTTTTCCAAAGGGCCACAGCTCTGATGCAACGGTGGGTTACCCTGAAAGGAAAACATCCCAGGCACCAAGGGACAGAACGTGAGCTTTGACAATTAATCACAGGACTAACACGAATTGAAACAATCTGGTCCAGAGTGATATTATCAGACTTAACTTTCTTAAAGGGTTTGTTACAACTGGGCACATGACCTCTAGAAACAAGATGACAAGGCCAATACCTCTCCTCAAAGCTGTGCTATAAAAAATCCAAATCTGATTTAGCACAAACTCATTCTTGAGAAAGAGAGGAGAAATTTCACATACTGACAAACTGCAAACATGCTGAGCTACAATTTAATGTCAGCTTTTAATTTCCTACTTAAAAAGGGATGTATTCAATAACTGTGATATCAGATAACAGAAAACTCTGGCAGGCATTTCTGAAGCAGCAGGCACGTAGACCTTTTGTTTGGTTCAGGCATTCAGAGCCTTTTGTGCAGGATTATTTAATTCCACTGGAAAACCAGGAAGTGTGCGCTTTTGCTGTATTCAGTGAAAAGGCTATTGCAATCTACCGCTGCATTGTGTGGCAGCAACACGTGATTGCAATATGTTTAATTAGGTCTCTCCATCGCTTTTGACTGACGGTCCAGCAAAACACAGACGACACAATGCAAAAGGTCACAGTCACTCACACAATGGTGCTCGGAGAGCTTTAAAGGCATTCCATTAACCTACTGATGGCTCTGTGCATAGCTATGAGGGAAAGAACTTTATATACATGTTTGTAATACTTAACCCTATGCCAGTAGCTTATATGAGTTACGCTATTGTGCATGCAATAAATTAATGTTCTTCTGCGTCTACGTCAACTTACATTTACCATAATTAACAAAAATACATCAAAATGTATTGTAATGCATGGATTGGTCAAACTAAATGGACTTTTACATCCTTTCTCTCATGGTTCATGATTTCACCCTCCATTCTGACATGACTTAAAGGGATAGTTTAGCCAGATCACTATTCTGTCATCAATTACTCACCCTTAGATCATTTTCAAAACTGTATTATGAAGTTTCATCTGTGGAACAGCAAATGAAATATTTAGCAGAATGTCTAGTCAAGTTGATTCACCTTTATTTCCATAGCGCTTTATTCAATTTCTCCAAATATGAGACAAATTCAAAATCAACATATGTCAATTATGAAACTCTGCTATAAGCAACTCTACAGAAGACAATAGTGTTGTTATTCAGCTTGAATCAGTTCAACGCTGATTCAATTCTGTTTTCGAATTACTAATAGTGTTGATTTTAATTAATAATGAAACAAATTTGGAAGACAATAATGTCACAATCCAGTGAGATTAGACTTTACCCATTTAGATATTTATAAGAAACTGAAAAAAGCACAAATGTCAGGGCATGACAAAACTTCTCCAGGCCCCAAAAATACCCTTAGACTCCAGAGGGTTAATTGAGTTTTTTTTGCTTCACAGAAGTACTTCAAATGACTTGTGCACTATATATCAAACGTTCTGAAGTCATTCAGTGCCTTTGTTTGAGAAACAGACTTAGGGCCCTATAATACACCCAGCGCAATGCGATGTTCAGGCGCATTGCTGGCGCATTGCTGGCGCATTGCTGGCGCATTGCTATTTTAAGCAGCTGAAAATAGACTGTGCCCTAGACCAACTCAAACCTGGTCTAAGGTCTGGCGCAATGTTTTTTCTTTGTAATTAAAGAGCGTGCTACTGTAGTTTAGACAGGTCTGCAATGCGGGTACATGCTGCTTATTATACACAGCAGCACACAAACATGTCAAATATTGCAAATTATAGGATTGCAATGCATAGTAATTTTTTGTAGGCTAATTATATATATATATATATATATATATATATATATATATATATATATATATGGTCACACTTTATTTTAGGGTCCAATTCTCACTATTTACTAACCATTAACTATGACTTTTGCCTCAATTAACTCCTTATTTGCTGCTTATTATTATTATTATTATAAGGTAGTTGTTAAGTTTAGGGTATTGGGTAGGATTATGGATGTCATGCATTATATGTACTTTATAAGCACTAATAAACAGCCAATATGTTAATAATAGACATGCTAATAAGCAACTAGTTATTAGTGTAAATTGAACCCTTTACTAAAGTGTTCAAGTGTACTAAAGTGTTACCATATATATATATATATATATATATATATATATATATATATAAATGCCTAGATGTCATAATGGATAGCCATCGCATGTATCAGAGTTAGGCTATCTATTCGCTCTCACACGAGCAGCTCTGTTTCATCTCGGAGGCGCGTTCTGTCTTTGGGCTTGCCAAATTTCGCCATCTAAATAGCTAATCCATCCTGGCACGAGTGCAAATAACTCTTAAAGGCAATGGAAGATGAGACTCTGATTGGTTTATTGCACATTATGCCCAAAAAAATACCCATTACTCATTAAGAGAATAGGGGCAACCCGTTTAGACCCATTTTTTCCATCGTTAAAATAGCAAAAGTGTATCTGGACATGCCCTGAGTGCACCTGCACCGTGCGCTTTACACCTTGCGTTTAGATTGTTAAAATAGGGCCCTTACAGTTAAGATAATTGTGCTTGACTGCCATAGTCACCATTCACTTTAATTTGCAAAGAAAAGAGAATAGAAATTTAGTTACTTTAGTTACAGCAGCTATCATGAAGAAATAAAGTCAATAGAGGTGAATAAATAACAGAAACTTAATTTTGCGTGGACTGTTCTTTTGGGTGATGTTTGTCTCCAGATTATATCCCTACTGTACATATTACTGATGCCAGGCCACTCAGCTCCCCTTTTAACCACAATAGGCTACTGCACTGTAGTGCCACAATATCTCATTCAGGATCAGACAAATACATAAACAAAATGGAACAGTGTTGCCATCTTCCTCTATAAAAGTACTCTCTGTTGCTCTCTCTCCCATTCGCTTGGGGTCTTCCGTCAAGTAAGTGGCGACAGAGAGGTGGAATTGTCAAAAGTGATGGATGACTATCAACCTTCTGCTCTCCCCCTCTTCAGTCCTCGGAGATTTACAGAGCTGCTGACTACCAGGCATGAAAACCAATCTCTTTTTCTCCATTTCTATCCTTCCCTATATCTCGCCAAAACTCTCGCCGGGTCTTCCTTTTCCCTTCTATCTATCCATCTAACTCTATTATCTTAAGCCATTTCTTTCACCTCTGACAGATTTAGAGAACGCTGTCTATCTATGCAACCAATCAGCTTGCGTCGCTGCCGGGTTGTACGGCGGAATGCAGGTGACATGTCTGTCTCAGATGAGGACATAAATTGCCACGGTCTATGACAATCGTTCCGCCTCCCATGCTCTCCTCCCAACAGGATAAGGAACGGAATGCATGCACGTCTAAATGTCACAATTATAACATCACAAAGGGTGGCACTGTAGGCTAATTGTGCTCTCAAAATAGTAATGGCTTTATTATCACAACTATTTTGGTGAGTGTAATGATCGTTAGGAGGCATTATGTTAATGCAATTAAGTGCTAGCATTATTGTTCCAGACCTCTCTAATTGGGGGGATCTCAGAGGGCACCCTGTTTAAATATACTCAGTGATACATTTACACGGCCCTACGGTGAAAAGGCACGGAGAATGAAGAGTTTAAAGATTAATATGCTTACAATAAAAACAAACAATAAATAATAAACAATACAAACACTGACATAACCAAACTCCTATTTCCGCTTGCAGCAAGGTAGGCCACCCATTACTGACTCTAATGGTATTCTAAACAATATTCTTTTATTTTTAAAACATATTTTAAAAAATGTTCATAGGCAATATACATAGAATAAAACCAAGTATGATATAAACATCAAGTGAAATACATAAAGATATTCAGTAAGACATTAAATTAGACTGATTCAAGTCAGTGATTCTTTTTAAATGAATCAGCAATGGCAGAAATTTTACAAAAGATTTATATTTCAAATAAATTTCTGAACGGTCACATGACACAAAATAATGGAATAATGGCTTTTGGAAATTAAGTTTTGCCAACAAAAATAAATTACATTTAAAAATATATTAAATTGAAAACAATTATTTTAAATTGTAAAATAAATTGTATTTACTATTTTTTTTTTTAATCGCTTTGGTGAGCAAAATATAGTTCTAACACTAGAAATATTTTACATTATACATTTTATGTAAAATATTTCTAGTCTTGTACATTGGGCTATAGTTCTAAAAGTTGTTAAGTTCCTCCAAACAGGCATGTATTACATGGTGTAATGATATGCAAATGTTATTCAAATTGCCATCCAATTGTCTGTAGTGAGCCTGTGAGGGTGACCTTAGATTTTAGAAGTGCTGGGCGAGAGAAATGGTTGTTGGCAGGGGTTGCCCTTTTGTTGGACATCTGATACCATTTGTGAGGTTTCGTCTTATGATGAAGAATTGGGTTAAACCTTCAGTGCTTGTTGAAGATCAGCACAAAGGGCAATTTCACCATCTAAAAGCCATGGAGGGGCCTGTTCTGTGACCTATCACCATGATCTCTCGCCTTTCTGTCATCGCACAGGCATGTGGTCTACCCCAGGTTAATCAGATATGTTCATGTTTTCCATTCATATTTCATGGCTCATCAAATTCAAATGAATTCCGCTTAAAAAACTGCAACTTTCCATGGAGGTGTAATGTTCTCATGCTGGTGCCTTGTTAGTTTTTTTTTTTTACATTTATTTATATGGTGTTTGTTTGTCTATTTTTACACCACAGGACAAGACGGGTGTGATTACCAACATGCCAGCAGCACAATGAGCAAATTTAGACCGGAGTGAGAACACCATCACAAAAGGCTCTGTGCAAACACACACATTTTTTGGGAAATACACACTTGGGCTGAGATGTCAAAGCTAACTGCTTTTTACAAAGTTATTTTTAGCTTCTCTCTCACTGCGTCCACTCTCTGTCAGTAGAGCGGTCTATTGGGGCAACACTGCACAGACAAAAAGAAGGATGGAAGGAGAGGGGAAAAACAGAGAGAGAGAGAGAGAGAGAGAGAGAGAGGAGGGGAAAAACTGACAGGGTTGATGTCTGATGTTCTAACAAACAGGAAACCCCAGTTGACCTGCAGGTGAATCACGGAGACCATTCCTGACCCACACTCTGAATTGCTCTTTAAACATTAAACTTATAACAATAATGTGGCAAGTGGCTGCACTGTGCTGATGTTCAAGAAACTTGAACATATATTCTAAATTTACAGAAAATTTGCATACGGGGTATAATATTCATACTATAAATTTTAGCAATACTAAGAGTAGTATGTAGTTATGCTATTCTGAACATAGACCATGATTCATTACTTGCTAGACAGCTGCATGAATATGACACTGGCTGTCCAAAATCGTGTACTCCGAGTAGGTACTTCTTTTGTTTTACTTTGTGATTGTTAAAAAAGTGTGTTCAACAGTGTTTTTATTCGATTTTGGATACAGCCTTCTCATTCTAGAAGGATTTGATTGGATAAAAATCTTCAAAGCACAACATGAGACATTCTGGTCTGGTGAAAGTGAATTTTAGAAGCTATAAAAGAACTAAAAGCCACAAAACTCTCATTCTGATACCACTGGCTCTTTAAATGCCCACCTCCACTGGGCCAGCAGCCAATCGTATGACAGTGTGGCAGATGGGCAGCTTGGAGAGCAAATGTGGCGCTGGCTTCAGTGCATGTTGATCTTTTACAGGATGAAAAGGTCAAACAACCCCCCCCCCCCCAAGTCTGCCACTGTACTGAGGTTTTCTACAATCACACACACACACACACACACACACACAAAATTACCACAGGCTTGCGAGACTCAATATGTTATTCAGTTTTCTCAATCTGCTATAATTACAATACAGCCCCCTGGTCAGAGCTGACACTGTGCCAAAATCCCCCACTAGCCAGAGAATGAGTCACAGAGAGATAAATATTACAGCAGAATGTGTGTGTGTGTGTGTGTGTGTGTGTGTTTGAGAGAGAGAGAGAGAGACTGTTTACGTTTTGGAGGTGAGACAGAGGCTATGAATACCACTCTCCAGGACAGTTCACACTGTTACTATCAGCAGGTATTCTCTCATCTTTCTAATGTCCAAATGAATATGCAGATTTTAAGGAGAAAAGGGCACATAAATAAGACTGCATAAATCCAGCATTTTTTCTAGTGAACAGAGGGGTTTCCTGCAATCGTACGGCCTGCTACTTTTGACCCTCACCATTCTGTAGTGGAGAATGATAGATTTAGCCTCCTGTCCTGCTGCTGTTGGCCCATCAACGCCAGCTGAAATGAGAAAATAGAAGTGGGCCTGTGTTATTGCCTCTGACCCTCTAGAGGCCGAGGCATCATGGGTTGGATAAACTGAGGGAGAGAGAGAGTGAGATGTAGTTGCGGAGGAGGTAAATAACAGCACAACATTGTTACTCACTTCCGTTGACTTCAGAAACGCCACAATCGCTATAAATAACACAGAGGAAAAAAAGAAGTGTCAAGAGCCCAAAAACTTCCAACAGCCCTCGACAGCACCGCTGTGTCGGCAGGAAGTGATGTCACAGGTCAGTGTTTTTAATTCGGAACGATCCCAGGGGTACAGCGACCCCTCGGCCCTGCCGGATCAACAGCAGTGATGGAGGGAGGTTAAGCGTGAGTGGCATGCCATCTCTGTGGAATATCAATCGAACTGTCTCACCCCTCAACTATGAACCTTATTAATTAATCAGCTCTGAACTGACTCGCTTATTTCCCCTCTTCTCGCCTGTTTGTCTTTAACCCCTCCCTCATCCTTTCATTGGCTGCACCGGGGAGAGCATTTTGTAGATGCTGTACACCTTGGCAGTGTGTTTTTGATTGAGGGGCTGTATAAAAGCAATCTTCCAGACCTGGGGAGGGAGAGAGAAAAAGAGAGCAGGCGAGTGTCACTCATCTTCCTGAACATTGCACGTCTGGATGCTTGCTTGCCAGGGCCTGCGTTTCACGCAGCACATAGTTTAATATAGCGGCTGCAATCAGGCTCGCAGGTCAGTATCTGCTTGCACTGAAAACAGCGAAGTAAAAACCCCATTCGTGTCTCTGACAGAAATACAAACCAAGACAGAGGAGAGCGAGAGATGGAGACATGAAAATGGATGATAAGCTCGCCTCCGACATCTGGAAAATGTGGCTGAGTGTTCAATGGCTTTTCATAGCACTCCCATGCAGCAGTGCATTATGCCAGGTGCGAGGGGAACGACCGCTCTGTTTGCTGAATGCATGAGAGCATTAATGTGCAGGCTAACCTTTGGAAAGTCACACGGAACCAAAAGCGTTGGAGGTTCCCGCACTTGAGCGATTAAGCATTGATAATCGTGGAAAACACCACGCCTGCCATTGATTAATGCAAAACAAATCAATATATGCAAAACATTTAAGAAAATATACAGAAATCACCCTTTCTTTTTGGCAAAATATATGTGAATATTTCTATTTCTTGGCATTTGTTCTGTAAGAAGAGGCTTAGATTCTGCAGTTATACTAAAGAACATTCATAGAAGTAACATATGATGCAGAAATTCTAAGCACAGTATCAGTTCTGCATGGGCTGTTCTCATTTCTGGAGGAATTGAATGCTTGGTAAACAGCAGGAGACCGAGGGATTTAAAGTCTGCATACTGTTGTTTGAGGGCTTTGTTTAAATGAAAAACTTTAGAAGGGCTAAAAGCTATTCTTTAACTACAAAGCATAAGTCTAAGGAGCAAGAATGAAGCACTGGGTCTATTAAAACATCCAAATTGTTTGTTTTACGGTTTTAACAGCCAGGTACCAGTGTGAAATACAATGAAATGCTAGCAGCCAACAATTCTATAGCATACTAGTCAACTTTTGTTTGTTTAGTTTAATTGAACAACCTGCAATTAAATGTTACATGGGGCAAGTTTAACACTTAAAACAGTGTTTAAATCTAAGTGAAAATATTATAGTCCAACACTTTCCGATATGCACTGCACAAGTTTTTCAAAGATAATAAAATAAAGTAAAAAAAAAAAGGAAATTAACAAAATCCAAAGTCCATCAAAGTTTTTTATTTTATTATTGTTATTTTTTAAGAACAAATACTATCTAGTAATCACCAACAACTGAATGAGTCATGGCAAAGTCATGGATATATGTATAGCCAGTAAGTCTCATTCACCTGCCACTGACAGGTGTGACAGTTCATTTTGGAGCCTACATACTCACGTTCGACTTTATTTGAGTCCATTAGTTAACTGAATAGGAACATTCTCAAAAATTAATGTGAGCACACTGCCCCGAAAGCTTCACATTTACACAAGAACAAATTCAATGTTAAAGTCTAATATTGATTTATCTATAAAAGTAAAGGCAGGCCCGGGGGTTGGATTACCTTCATCATATTACTACAGTAAGAGTTGCACACGGGATCGCTAATGGTGTCTCGCTAACACACGCTGCAGGGAAGAGAAACACACACTAATGTCTTTAGCTTACAGACTGGTATTTCATCCAGCCGGCTCAGAGGACAAAGTTAGAATTGGCCAATGCAATCAAAGGGTGGACAATTACAGAATTAGATATACCATATCTGTTATCTTGAACACAAGCTTTTATATACAGCATCTCATCACTGTATCACATATTAAGGTTTCTGAAGGTAAAGTAGTATTTGTACTGTATAAACAAGACTGAGCATCAGCTATAGCCTATAAGACTTACAAAGGCTAAAGAAAAATTACTTTTTCAAGTTTATGATAACTTGATGTGTACGACTGGAAATCATTCCATCCTAGCATGAACTACTACTGTGTATATGTGTGTGAGAGAGTCAGAAAAGAAAGAGAGCTAGAGGGAGAGAAATTAAGAGGTAATTCACATGCAGAAGAAAACTCATAAATATAATCAACTTAATATTATTTCATGGGGTCAAATTAGTTTAATTAATCTAGAACTTGCAGCAGCCCTGATAAAACATGGAATGAATATATATATATATATATATATATATATATATATATATATATAGTTGGTGTTGTTTATTTAACAAAGAAGCACTAATACATATACTGTATACTTTTTGATAAATACATTTTACAAAAGATTTATATTTCAAATAAATTTCTGAACGGTCACATGACACTAAAGAATGGAATAATGGCTTCTGGAAATTAAGTTTTGCCAACAAAAATAAATTACATTTAAAAATATATTACATTGAAAACAATTATTTTAAATTGTAAAATAAATTGTATTTACTATATTTTTTTTAAATCGCTTTGGTGAGCAAAATATAGTTCTAACACTAGAAATATTTTACATTATACATTTTATGTAAAATATTTCTAGTCTTGTACATTGGGCTATAGTTCTAAAAGTTGTTAAGTTCCTCCAAACAGGCATGTATCACATGGTGTAATGATATGCAAATGTTATTCAAATTGCCATCCAATTGTCTGTAGTGAGCCTGTGAGGGTGACCTTAGATTTTAGAAGTGCTGGGCGAGAGAAATGGTTGTTGGCAGAGGTTGCCCTTTTGTTGGACATCTGATACCATTTGTGAGGTTTCGTCTTATGATGAAGAATTGGGTTAAACCTTCAGTGCTTGTTGAAGATCAGCACAAAGGGCAATTTCACCATCTAAAAGCCATGGAGGGGCCTTTTCTGTGACCTAACACCATGATCTCTCGCCTTTCTGTCATCGCACAGGCATGTGGTCTACCCCAGGTTAATCAGATATGTTCATGTTTTCCATTCATATTTCATGGCTCATCAAATTCAAATGAATTCCGCTTAAAAAACTGCAACTTTCCATGGAGGTGTAATGTTCTCATGCTGGTGCCTTGTTAGGTTTTTTTTTTTTACATTTATTTATATGGTGTTTGTTTGTCTATTTTTACACCACAGGACAAGACGGGTGTGATTACCAACATGCCAGCAGCACAATGAGCAAATTTAGACCGGAGTGAGAACACCATCACAAAAGGCTCTGTGCAAACACACACATTTTTTGGGAAATACACACTTGGGCTGAGATGTCAAAGCTAACTGCTTTTTACAAAGTTATTTTTAGCTTCTCTCTCACTGCGTCCACTCTCTGTCAGTAGAGCGGTCTACTGGGGCAGCACTGCACAGACAAAAAGAAGGATGGAAGGAGAGGGGAAAAACAGAGAGAGAGAGAGAGAGAGAGAGAGAGAGGAGGGGAAAAACTGACAGGGTTGATGTCTGATGTTCTAACAAACAGGAAACCCCAGTTGACCTGCAGGTGAATCACGGAGACCATTCCTGAACCACACTCTGAATTGCTCTTTAAACATTAAACTTATAATAATTATGTGGCAAGTGGCTGCACTGTGCTGATGTGCAAGAAACTTTAACAGATATTCTAAATTTACAGAAAATTTGCAAACTAGGTATAATATTCATACTATAAATTTTAGCAATACTAAGAGTAGTATGTAGTTATGCTATTCTGAACATAGACCATGATTCATTACTTGCTAGACAGCTGCATGAATATGACACTGGCTGTCCAAAATCGTGTACTCCGAGTAGGTACTTCTTTTGTTTTACTTTGTGATTGTTAAAAAAGTGTGTTCAACAGTGTTTTTATTCGATTTTGGATACAGCCTTCTCATTCTAGAAGGATTTGATGGGATAAAAATCTTCAAAGCACAACATGAGACATTCTGGTCTGGTGAAAGTGAATTTTAGAAGCTATAAAAGTACTAAAAGCCACAAAACTCTCATTCTGATACCACTGGCTCTTTAAATGCCCACCTCCACTGGGCCAGCAGCCAATCGTATGACAGTGTGGCAGATGGGCAGCTTGGAGAGCAAATGTGGCGCTGGCTTCAGTGCATGTTGATCTTTTACAGGATGAAAAGGTCAAACACCAACCCCCCCCCCCCCCCCCCCCCAAGTCTGCCACTGTACTGAGGTTTTCTACAATCACACACACACACGCACACACAAAATTACCACAGGCTTGCGAGACTCAATATGTTATTCAGTTTTCTCAATCTGCTATAATTACAATACAGCCCCCTGGTCAGAGCTGACACTGTGCCAAAATCCCCCACTAGCCAGAGAATGAGTCACAGAGAGATAAATATTACAGCAGAATGTGTGTGTGTGTGTGTGTGTGTGTGTGTTTGAGAGAGAGAGAGAGAGACTGTTTACGTTTTGGAGGTGAGACAGAGGCTATGAATACCACTCTCCAGGACAGTTCACACTGTTACTATCAGCAGGTATTCTCTCATCTTTCTAATGTCCAAATGAATATGCAGATTTTAAGGAGAAAAGGGCACATAAATAAGACTGCATAAATCCAGCATTTTTTCTAGTGAACAGAGGGGTTTCCTGCAATCGTACGGCCTGCTACTTTTGACCCTCACCATTCTGTAGTGGAGAATGATAGATTTAGCCTCCTGTCCTGCTGCTGTTGGCCCATCAACGCCAGCTGAAATGAGAAAATAGAAGTGGGCCTGTGTTATTGCCTCTGACCCTCTAGAGGCCGAGGCATCATGGGTTGGATAAACTGAGGGAGAGAGAGAGTGAGATGTAGTTGCGGAGGAGGTAAATAACAGCACAACATTGTTACTCACTTCCGTTGACTTCAGAAACGCCACAATCGCTATAAATAACACAGAGGAAAAAAAGAAGTGTCAAGAGCCCAAAAACTTCCAACAGCCCTCGACAGCACCGCTGTGTCGGCAGGAAGTGATGTCACAGGTCAGTGTTTTTAATTCGGAACGATCCCAGGGGTACAGCGACCCCTCGGCCCTGCCGGATCAACAGCAGTGATGGAGGGAGGTTAAGCGTGAGTGGCATGCCATCTCTGTGGAATATCAATCGAACTGTCTCACCCCTCAACTATGAACCTTATTAATTAATCAGCTCTGAACTGACTCGCTTATTTCCCCTCTTCTCGCCTGTTTGTCTTTAACCCCTCCCTCATCCTTTCATTGGCTGCACCGGGGAGAGCATTTTGTAGATGCTGTACACCTTGGCAGTGTGTTTTTGATTGAGGGGCTGTATAAAAGCAATCTTCCAGACCTGGGGAGGGAGAGAGAAAAAGAGAGCAGGCGAGTGTCACTCATCTTCCTGAACATTGCACGTCTGGATGCTTGCTTGCCAGGGCCTGCGTTTCACGCAGCACATAGTTTAATATAGCGGCTGCAATCAGGCTCGCAGGTCAGTATCTGCTTGCACTGAAAACAGCGAAGTAAAAACCCCATTCGTGTCTCTGACAGAAATACAAACCAAGACAGAGGAGAGCGAGAGATGGAGACATGAAAATGGATGATAAGCTCGCCTCCGACATCTGGAAAATGTGGCTGAGTGTTCAATGGCTTTTCATAGCACTCCCATGCAGCAGTGCATTATGCCAGGTGCGAGGGGAACGACCGCTCTGTTTGCTGAATGCATGAGAGCATTAATGTGCAGGCTAACCTTTGGAAAGTCACACGGAACCAAAAGCGTTGGAGGTTCCCGCACTTGAGCGATTAAGCATTGATAATCGTGGAAAACACCACGCCTGCCATTGATTAATGCAAAACAAATCAATATATGCAAAACATTTAAGAAAATATACAGAAATCACCCTTTCTTTTTGGCAAAATATATGTGAATATTTCTATTTCTTGGCATTTGTTCTGTAAGAAGAGGCTTAGATTCTGCAGTTATACTAAAGAACATTCATAGAAGTAACATATGATGCAGAAATTCTAAGCACAGTATCAGTTCTGCATGGGCTGTTCTCATTTCTGGAGGAATTGAATGCTTGGTAAACAGCAGGAGACCGAGGGATTTAAAGTCTGCATACTGTTGTTTGAGGGCTTTGTTTAAATGAAAAACTTTAGAAGGGCTAAAAGCTATTCTTTAACTACAAAGCATAAGTCTAAGGAGCAAGAATGAAGCACTGGGTCTATTAAAACATCCAAATTGTTTGTTTTACGGTTTTAACAGCCAGGTACCAGTGTGAAATACAATGAAATGCTAGCAGCCAACAATTCTATAGCATACTAGTCAACTTTTGTTTGTTTAGTTTAATTGAACAACCTGCAATTAAATGTTACATGGGGCAAGTTTAACACTTAAAACAGTGTTTAAATCTAAGTGAAAATATTATAGTCCAACACTTTCCGATATGCACTGCACAAGTTTTTCAAAGATAATAAAATAAAGTAAAAAAAAAAAGGAAATTAACAAAATCCAAAGTCCATCAAAGTTTTTTATTTTATTATTGTTATTTTTTAAGAACAAATACTATCTAGTAATCACCAACAACTGAATGAGTCATGGCAAAGTCATGGATATATGTATAGCCAGTAAGTCTCATTCACCTGCCACTGACAGGTGTGACAGTTCATTTTGGAGCCTACATACTCACGTTCGACTTTATTTGAGTCCATTAGTTAACTGAATAGGAACATTCTCAAAAATTAATGTGAGCACACTGCCCCGAAAGCTTCACATTTACACAAGAACAAATTCAATGTTAAAGTCTAATATTGATTTATCTATAAAAGTAAAGGCAGGCCCGGGGGTTGGATTACCTTCATCATATTACTACAGTAAGAGTTGCACACGGGATCGCTAATGGTGTCTCGCTAACACACGCTGCAGGGAAGAGAAACACACACTAATGTCTTTAGCTTACAGACTGGTATTTCATCCAGCCGGCTCAGAGGACAAAGTTAGAATTGGCCAATGCAATCAAAGGGTGGACAATTACAGAATTAGATATACCATATCTGTTATCTTGAACACAAGCTTTTATATACAGCATCTCATCACTGTATCACATATTAAGGTTTCTGAAGGTAAAGTAGTATTTGTACTGTATAAACAAGACTGAGCATCAGCTATAGCCTATAAGACTTACAAAGGCTAAAGAAAAATTACTTTTTCAAGTTTATGATAACTTGATGTGTACGACTGGAAATCATTCCATCCTAGCATGAACTACTACTGTGTATATGTGTGTGAGAGAGTCAGAAAAGAAAGAGAGCTAGAGGGAGAGAAATTAAGAGGTAATTCACATGCAGAAGAAAACTCATAAATATAATCAACTTAATATTATTTCATGGGGTCAAATTAGTTTAATTAATCTAGAACTTGCAGCAGCCCTGATAAAACAGAAAGAACATTAGTATGTATTGAGCAAGCTGGATCAGAATTGGTCCTCTGCATTTAACCCTTCCAAAATGCACACACAGCAGTGAACACACACAAACCATGAACACACACCCGGAGCAGTGAGCAGTCTTTTATGCTGCGGCACCCGGGGAGCAGTTGTGGGGTTCGGTGCCTTGCTCAAGGGCACCTCAGTCATGGTATTGCTGGCCCGAGATTCAAACCCACAACCCTAGGGTTAGGAGTCAAACTCTTATAAGGCTTTATTAAATAAATCTAAGAAATATAAACTAATCTAACACATAAGCACACACACTCACACATTCACACAAGTTGCAGGAAGAGAGAGTTATGAAAGAATGAGTTTAAGAGAATGAGAATGTGGAATCCCAAGTTTACAGCAATATGTGAAATTGTACAGACATGAACAACCATCAATCACTTAATTAACCCTCACATTGAGTTCCTCAATGAGGTTAAAATTATATTCGATGCACCAGTTCAGCTCAGAGTCTGGAGGTAAGTTACTTGCATTGCCTGTGTAAAGGGGGTTCGCTTTTTTGTCATTGAAAAGGGGGTATCCCGATGTTGCTGATTGGCTGGAAATTGAGTAGTTGTTGAAGTGACGTCTTGGGAAGCCCATGGTTAGGAGTTGTCTGAAGATGAAGAGTTGTGGGCTGGCTGTAGTTTTAGGCAGGCACTCGAGGTCAGACGGCGTTACAAAACTTAACTCTGAACACGAAACTCTCAACAGAAAAGAAAATAAACTAAAGTAAAAGAACAGAAGTAAAGTTTGACAAGACTGGTGTTTCTTCTCATCGTGGCTAAATAACAGCGGGCGTGCAGGCCGAAGCATGCTGGAACGGCGCTCAAAGGAGGCAAAACGTTATGGCAAAAAGCATGGCTGAAAGTGATGACTAAAAGCTAAAGAGCTAAAAGGCTAAAAGCAGGCATGACTAAAAGCAAAATCTAAAAGCTAATGCTAAAAGCTAAAACAAATTTTGATGGTGTCCTGAGTATTTAAACTGGACCCTGGGACACCTCCCAAATGGTGTCTCAGGGCATTGTATATTTCTCTGCCCATTCATAAATCAAATGTTATCTTATCAATCACGTGGTCTGAATTTTCCCACTCTTGCAGGGAATAATTTTTGATATGATTCCTATAACAGGAATATGATACATTACAATATATTACAAATAATAGATTGTCAGAAATGTTTCAAGCAAGAAGATTCGAACACACACATACTAAACATGAAAATTAATCCTTAAGCTACTCAATAGTTATTAAAAAAACATACACAATAAGTGATTAGAAACATGATAGTCAAATGTGTGGGTTACATGATATGGAGTTAAGCAATGGAATGATATTTGTTTATATGATATATATATATATATATTTTGGTGCATGTACATCTGTAAAAGTCCATTTCTGTGCCATTCTTTGACATAAGGACGTTCTCTGGAGACCAGAGGTTAAAAGGTCCCCTTAAAGGAATTTCAGTCTGATTCTTTTCATCTAGGTTGGGGGAAGCACCCAAAGCAGTTACTAATGATCTTCCTCATGTGATGGCCATTATATGCTGTGTCTTAGATCATAAATCCTGATTATTTCCCCAAATTTGACAATCCCCTTCCGGACTTGGAATTGTCAATAAGTGTTCTTTTGTTTAATGTTGAAACATCCTGTGTCTTGAGCCCTTCTGTGGAATTCGGCTCCTCGTGTAATCATCAGATTCGGGTCTGATACCCTACAGAAAGAAAGAAAGAAAGAAAGAAAGAAAGAAAGAAAGAAAGAAAGAAAGAAAAACAATGGGCATTATCAAAGTAATGCTGATGTGTGAGTTGCCATAGTGACTGGAGAAGGTGTGCCAGTCATGGCCATAATCAGAGCCATCGCTAAGTGCAGCTGTCATCAGAACAGCTCCAAAGAGAAAGAACCACCACTACAGATGTCTCTCTGACTGCTAAAGAGGACGGACGGGAAACTTACAGCCTCTAAATACAGCTGCAAACATTCAAACATCGCCAGCCATGAGAAAATCTGCTTTTTTTGTGTTTGCCAAGGACTATCACCTTTAATGGGCTGAGAGAGAAAATGTTTATTTGTTTATTCATTTATTGAAGGATTTACATTGTCAAACTACATCTGACTCTAAACTGGAGGCGTGCTGAAGATTTTGTCATGTCTAGCATCAGGAAGGTGAACTATCAGTATTTGATGTGAAAGGAACCCGAGGGTGTTGAGGCTGAGTTTGTAGGATCAGATTTATATGATGGGAATCATTCAATATCAGCCTAAAAGGGATTAGAGTATAGCTGACTGCTCATTTCCTTCACACTGCCTGTATAAGTCACTATAGCCCTGAATTATAATTATAACTGCTGATCTGCACACACACACACACACACACACAGTCATGCACCAGTGAATGCTGAGAGTATGCATGTTTTCAATCATTTTGTGTCTGGATTGGAGCATTTGATCGAAGTTTTTGCAGATCATCTGGAATTTGGCCTTATTAAAAGAATATTCTGGTTTCAATACAAGTTAAGTTCACGTGACAGTCGCATAATGCTGATTTCAGTCATTATTAAAATTTTTTTACAATGTATGGCTATACTATTAAATGTGTTTTTAAACATTTTAAAAATTATAATCCAGAATGAGTACAGCGCATTCAATGTTCTATTTTACAGAATGTTAACACATGATCTTTTCTAGAAGAAACAAATGCTCAAACTACTATACTTGTACATTTTTCATTGAGGTTTAGTCTGAAAAAGTGATAAGACCATCATTTAAAATGTATCTCGATTTAAATCTAAATTGAAATGACTATGTGGATAAACAGCCATCAAGTTATTGCCTTTCTTAATGCCAATTCAGGAGCTGAAGTAAACTGCTAAGTGCTTTTCTCTGGCAACACATTGAACTATGGCATCTTATTTAGTCTTATTTTGCATTTCATAGCCATCCAATTGCAGCATCCAAAGTAGCCTGCAATTCCACACTTGATTCGTAAATTCAATACTTAATTAAATGAGCCAGATAAAATCATAAATACATTAGGAAAATAAATCACATCAATTTACGTTAGCATTTCAAGGTCTGGTGCTTTTTTTTTTTTTTTTTAATTTTCTTCTCTTCTCCAAAACCTATTTAATTGTAAATGTAGCTTACTGTTTTCAAGGTTGTGGGTATTATGCCTGCATACATTGCCCCCTGCTTATATTTCCCTATAGCATCCATCCAGAATTTGTCACGCCATTATCTCTCAATGCTGTTAATGCTCTGACTGGGACATAGGCTAATTTAAACAGCCTCACCTGAGGAAATGTTATTTTTGCTGGGAAAAACTATATGAATTTATGAAACTGTGAATGCTCTCTAAAATAAACACTATAAAGTTTACTAATTTAAACTGAGGAAAACGATTGCCTCACCCCAATTAATACTTCTTAATACAGTATACTTAGTAATGTCTCAGTACTGTCACCAGTATTTCACCAGTCAAATTAAAAACCTTAAAGTAGCAAAAATCTCTTGCAGTCAACATGTAATACCACATATGCATATGCTAATATGAGACACATGCTGGGAACTAGTATCTGAATGAACTCTGCTTCACTCTTTACATATCTGTTTTCTATTAAGAGTAAAGAACTTTAAGTAATATTTAAGTTAAATTAACTTGTTTCATATAGTGAATTAGATTGATTAGGTTTTGCAATGATCAAAGCAGACATGAATGGAAGCTTCAAAGAACTGGATGAACACATTCACTCACATATGATTCACCACCCAAAGTAGGTTGCAGATCTGAAGAACAATGCTAAATGAAAATAATTAATCAGCTGCTAACCATATAATCGTGCACAGTTAGGATTGGAGTGCCACTGAAATTCACAGACCATACTGAGAGCCCTGATTAGAATAGCAAAATAAACAGACTTATCAACATTTAAAAGGGAGGAGAAAATGCTTCCAATTTCTTTAGTGCTGCTCAAATATTCACAGATGGTTTACTAAGGAAATAGAGAACAAAAATTACTTTACGTAGCATTACCCATTAAGAGTGAACGCTCCTGCATCTCAAAGTGCCTCATTCAAAGTAAATGGAAAAACAGAAAACACAATTTCTAGAGATATAGTGCATCAATCTTTTGATAAAAAAACATCTTCCAGCAAACTCGTTCAAAGCTGGGAGGGTAGAAGGGTTGAAGCTTGTTTGGTTCCGAGAGACTTTTCCAGAGTTTGGGTCAAGGTGATGCATTGGTCAATGGAGCTGAAGAGCAGCGTGAAACGGGACAGCAAGGTTTGTGCCGAGAAAAGCGACTTCACCTTTGAGAGAGGCGAACAAAAGCGGAAAGTAAAGGGGGGCCGTGGTGATGGACTTTAGCTTGATTAAATGGTCAGTGAGTCGGAAAACAACCCTGATGTGATCTGTGACCTCAGGCCAAAATCTTTTTACGGAAAAGATTAAATGAAAACACCTTCAAAAGGAGGCATGGGGACAAAGTCAAGTTAGCTTCTCTGAAGAGGAAAAACAGAAAAAGACTCACTCTGGTCTAGAACTCACATTAACATTGTGCACACACTGACTGTAAGCTGCCAATGTGGACCATCTATAAAAAAATAAATAAAAATAAAATAAAAATAAAGCTCCTCTGGCCAATGGAGGATATGGTTCGCAACACTTTTTTTTGACCTTGCTATTTGTTTTTTAGGGCCTCAATGTGCAACATCACGCACAAGAGCAAGCAAAGATACAAATATAGAATACGATCTGCTCTCGGACTCTCATCGAGAGCATCTCATCAATGTTGCTGTCAGATAGAAAATATAAGCAGTTTATTTCCTACTGACACAGAGAATGGAGAGAATTTATCATCAGAGGAATTTCACAGCTGAAGCAATTCATTTACTAATGCAAGAGTAGCAACAATCTCATTTAGTAAATCAGATTCATAAAGACACACACTCAACACTTATTCATATCTGCTCTGATACGAATACAGTAAAGAACTTCTGTGACAGATTTTGCAAGACAGAAGTCTGTCATATTGAAGTTATTCAAATACACTCAACAGCCCTGTAAAGTCTAAATCTGGTTTAGATTAACCTTTAGAAGCTATAAAAATTTGATTCAGTGTAAATATATTTCTTTAAATTGTGTTAAATATAGCAACAATTTCCAATTCAATCTCATATTTTTCTTCTGTTGGCTCCAAATGAGCTACTGTGTGCCTGTTGTATTCTGTAAAGTGATATTCAATGGTAAAAATAAGTCACTCTGTCTCTTTTGTACTTGTGTGACTTTAGTAGGAAGAAGCACTCTTGATCTGTAAATAGCACATAACACCTATTTCAGACACATTCGAAAATGTGATTTGTTTTGTGGGACTCTTACTTTTGCAATTCAACACCATTTTAATCAGTGACAATCCAATCACAGTCATTCATATGGCAATCAGAGAGAGAATGCACAGAAGCATGAGACATGGAGAGAGAGAATGGTAGGGCTGCAGACTTTCATATCTTCCAAACGGCAGGGACTCAAATCATGTCTCTATGAAGTCTTGATTAAAATGACTTTACAGAGTCAACTGCCCCCTGCACACAAAACACATAATTTGGTGTTACAATTTAAGTGAAGAACATCTTGCAGAGATGTCATAGCATTGTCAAGGGATTATAGCGAAAAGTGTTGACTCTCAGAATAAAGTATTTTTATCAGTGGCATTCAAAGCAGAGCAAACTGAAGTTGAGTTCTGTACATAAAGCTCAAGCGCAGACTTGAAGAATATTATGAAATAAATAAGTGTCATAAGGGTGGACTCACACATGAAATGTTTGCATGTCTGTATGCTACCTGTCTCTCTCTGTCTAGACCAAAGACCTGTTTTTCTAAGAAAATATGATATTTTCAAGAAAACCTAAAATAAAATAAAATAAGAATTTAAAAGACTGGGGGGGGGGGGCTTTTTTTTTTTTTACTGTCATCAGCACAAACTGGGCTATAATAATATGTGAGCAGCATGTATGCACATGATTAAATTTTCGAAGACACTTTTTGTTGGTAAAAGTCATATGCGAGTAGGAGTCAACTATAATGAATATCATTGTCATTTACACCCGAGAAGACAAAGACCTGCATAATGAGCCTTTCAGTCAGCTGTGTCACTGATAGGGAAGAGTTACAAGAAAGAATGTGAGGACAAAATAAATGTATATAATTTTATGTTTGTAGTTTATTTAGAATATATTTAATATGCAACATTACAACATAATTTAATATCCACTTGGGAGTGCAGTTAAACAGTGTATTAGGAAGAATCAAAGCTGACTTTGAAACTGAATAATTTGCATCATTACTCCAGTCACCCTTCTTTTCACACATCCTTTTAACAATCTTATTTTCTGCAAAAAGAAATGTATTGTTATTATTATAATTATTATTATTAATGTTGAATAGAGCTGAGAATATTTTTCTGTTTTTTTAGGGGGAATAAATTGAAATAACAGCATTGTTTTACATTTGTTAGAGTTACATTTATTTGTTACATTTATATTATTTACATCAAGCTTTTGAATGGTATAGTATTGTATATCGTTATTGGAACTTCATAATATTTCACTTGATTATACATTTAGTCAGGAATTATAGTCAGAGGTGGGTAGTAACGAGTTACATTTACTTCGTTACATTTACTTGAGTAATTTTTCGGGGTAACTAATACTTTTCGGAGTATATTTACAGATGGGTACTTTATACTCTTACTTGAGTAAATTTTTGGGGAAAAATCTGTACTTTTACTTCGTTACTGTGGCCGACGCTCCTCTCGTTACTTCTCGTTATCTTAATGAAATAAATGTTATAAATGCTTCAGTTTATTCCAAACCCGCCGTCTACTCTTCTCTGGGCAATGAGCGATGCCCATTCGCGAATGATTCATTCTTGTGAGTCAATTCTGTTCAAAAGCTTGATCAAACCAATTGGCAAACGAGTGAACTGGTTCATGAATCAGTTTGAAAGAGTCGTTCAGTTCCCTGCCACGTGCACTGAGCGTCTGAAGCGGTTCACCTCACTCAGAGTTGAAACGTTTAAGAGAAAGATCGTTGAAAACTGGGCTATGGAACTGCACTGAATTGAAAGCAAATCTGCAAAGGCTATTATTTGCTTGCGATGGAGATCCTTATTAGATGAACACCACGTGTGCTGTCTACTGTTTAACAGGTAATAACTTCAGGCCTCTCAAGTTTTGAACTGAGTTCAGAGTGAGATTTTGGCGGCCGCCGCGATGGCGCCAGGTGGTTGATGGGGACAGGTGTCTGATTTCATAAATGACACATATTCTTACAAATAAAATAATATTTAATTCAGCATTTGTGTGTATTTCTGTCTGTATGATCAAAACTGAAAGTGTAATTTAAGTTATTTTCGGGGTTATCAGGAGAAAATGCCTCATGACGCGTATATGCATTAATCGACTCCATAGTGTTAACAAGAGAAGAATTTCCTACAACAGTAGCCTTAAGCAATTCTTAACTAACTGTTCAAAAACTATAAAGAGGTCTTATCAGTCTTATTCAAACCAGAGCAAACTGAAGTCGAGTACATAAAGCTATGTTGAAGGCAGCAAAAATAAATAATTTTTAAAAAGTGGAGGAAAGACCATCTCAATGTATGATTTTATTTCACCCTCTACTAGGGTAACCCTCTACTAGACTGATACTTCATACTATATATAATGAAAACAATAAACTGAATTAAAATTGCTGCAACAAAATAATTTTTTTTTACAGCAAGATTTCCAAAAGACTATAATTTCTACAACAGTAGCAATCCTTAAATAACCATTCAGCATTAACTCTTCATCTTTTTTAACTATTCAACTAGATTATGCAAGCCGACAAGTTGCAACATTTTTACAATTTGATCAAAGTTTTATTTATTTATTTTGAGAATAATGTTAACTGATGAATCGTGCACAATGGCACCAGGAATGCTTGAGAAAATAAACAGTTATGGCCAACAAAACAAATTGAGACACTTCTGGGCCAAAAGAAAACAAACAGCCCTCACAAGCTACAGCCACCCTCATCCTCACCTTTCTAAATGGCCACACCACATGGGAAAACATCCTGCTACACAAGCCGATATAACAGCACAATTATTCCAATGTTACACCACCTCACTCTTCCTCTCAAAGTTTGCTTCCCTTCCTAGTGTGAGGAAGAGAAAGGTGACTTTCATAGAACAGCAGAGAAGCTGACTCAGACAGTCCTGAGCCCCAGCAGGCCACAGGGCCAGCTTTCTCTCTCTACCCCAATCTGAGCTCACCATGTATGGGTATTTTTTATAAGACGGCTGCCTGTGGTCTGTAATGGGCTGAAGCCAGATATCATTAGGTGTGTGAGTCAGGGCAGACTGATCTACTCCTGCTGTATTGAGCTGGATAAATATAATCCATCTCTTCCATCCATTAGTTATTTATACTCGAGACCTTAATGCAGTCTTTTTTTGGAGCACATTTAGCTTGCAGTGCCAGATCCGTATCTGCAGTGGTGTGTCCGGTCGGGTTCAAAAATCACCCGCCCCTGAAGGCAGATGTACATCTACTAGTTGTCAGATACGACAGCTGGTTTATTGGTTGGAAAGCTCTCATAGGCCAAATGAGGCGATGAGTACTGTTAAGGAAAATGAGACTGCGGCAGTTATGCACAGAAACGTATCTTTTGGAGTGGAGGTGTTTTGATGTGCTGTGAAGGTGAAAAGTTCTACCTCAGAAAAAAACGGGGCACAAGGTGTTGCTAGGAAAATGAGACAGACAGAATGTGCTTCAAGGTCTCTGGTGCCCCCTTCTCACCAATAGGTCTTTGCTCTAGCTCACATCGGTCAAAATTCTTGGCACCTAATTATTGCAACGTCCTTTTCCCAAGATAACAGCTCTGAGTTTTTATCGTCTAATGTCTGATGAGTTTGGAGGACACATGCTTCAGATTCCCAGCTCCATGTTGGTGCATCTCTTCAGTTCTCTTCTAGGGTTCAGGTTATGGAACTGGGAAGGCCATTGCTGAAGCTTTATTTTGTGCTCAGTAAAACATTTTTGTGTTGATTTTGACATTTGTTTTGGATCATTGTCCTGGTGTGTATCTGAACAGTAGTGTATTTAACTGTGGGCATGGGGTACTTTTTATGTTTGCACCAAACCCATCTGGTGGGTTTAGTGCCGAAAAGCTCTTGTTTTAGATTCATCTGACCTTTGAAGCCAGACCTGTTTGAAGTTCCAGTCATGTCTGACAACTGAATATGCGGGGTTTTGTCTTTGGATGAGTGAAGAGGATTTTTCTAGAAACCTTCCTGAACAACATGTGGTGATGTAGGGCCTGTTAAATCTTTTTTTATTGTTGTTGTTGTTTTTTAAGGCTTTCTGACCCTAAGACTCAACTAATCCCTACAATTCTCCAGCTGTGATCACTGGAGAGTCTTTGGCCACTCAAAGTCCTCCTCACAGATTTGTAACATCTTTAGTTGATTTGAACTTCTCAATTATTGCCCTGATGGTGGAAATGGGGATTTTGCAACAAGTGGACTATTTTTGATGCCTGGATGTTTTTGAGACTTTCAGATAAGTGTGACGCCCTGCTCGGAGTCACCTAGTGTCATCATTCATCAGTGCAGAGCAGTGTTTGTATATTTGAAGGGTCACTCTCTTTCCTCTCTCCATCTCTCGCTCTCTTTCTCACTGGATTTGACAGGTAAAGGAAACGGAGCACCAGTGCATGACAGCTAACAATGACCCTCTTCTCCCTTTACACACACACTCAACCCATTGGTGGTCAAACCCTCTTTCTTCATCTAGAGCAAACACTTAAGGCCAATTTAACAGATCTGCAGGCAGCCTTCAGTCCCATCACAGCTCACAGGCTCATAAGAATGTGGGAAGGGAGATGTGTACTTCCTGCGCATGATTAAGTATGTGTGTGTTTGTGTGTGTGTGTGTTTCAGCACCTGCTGTCAGAAGTGGATGTGATGCTGACAGGTCAGTAATGTAGGATTAGGCTGGAGGGATTTCTGCTTGCTGCTGCTCTGCGGAGATGTCCTTGGAAAGGACGCAGTTCACTGCGGAGTGACTTCGCTACTTCGACTTCCCTTCCCACAATGCATTTAACAGAGCGAATAAAACGCAAGCAGGATGTTTGTGTCGCATCTACGGCTCGGGTATTCTTTACCTGCGGTTTTATCTAAAAGGCCTCTTTTAGTGGCAGTCAAAGAAACACTTCCCCTAACAAACGTGTACTACGTCCATAAATCGCAAATGAAAGGGAAAAAAGAGGGAGAGTGTGGGCGAAAGCGAAGAGAAACGTCTTGCTTTATTTTTTTATGTGTCTCCGACGATGCAAAAACTCACCGGGACACAAAAGAAGCCATTACTGCTTACCATTTGTTGAATTCTCTGGTGCCAGAAAACTGACAGGTCCATTTCTCTAGCCGTTCAGAAAGAAAGCGCGAGAGACAGACATCGCATAGGATACCTAATTACCTCACATTGTGAGGGACAATACAGCCGGCGATAAGCCATCCTACTTAGAAGAGGGCCGTACGGTTTGTGCGCAAGCGTATGTGTGTGGGAGGACACATGTGTGCCGGACAGACGTGAACTGCATGATCCCTCCATCCGTCTCGGTCCGAGCAGCAGACAGTGATGATAGTCGCTCAAATGACTAATGTCTTCAGTGGTGAAAAATTAATGATTTTTCTAGCCAGGGTTAATGGACATGTCAAACACAGAAAATGAGTTGTTTGAAAGTAAATTACTGTAATCAAGAGAGCTTCAACAACACCACCGAGACTCCACCAACCTGACGCTCTCTCCCTCTTTTGCTAACACAGAGTGCTTCTTCTTTCCTGTGAAGGAACACTCGTCCCATCTTTAGAGGAGCAGAGGATCAGGTGATCTTTCATAAGAACACACTGAACAATTCATGAGAGCAGTCCAGAAGAGGACAGCTCATGCACAACGGCCCATCCTGAGGAGGAGTATTACTCTGATGAGGCAGTTCTGCAACAAAAGCTTGATAAATGTGTTTTGCAGCGACTTTGTTTATGTCCCGAAGTCTTGACATATGAGGTTACAAAACACATTCTAGAAGAAAAAAGCTCAGAGGAGGGAGATAAAGACGCAAACAACAGCTATCAGAGATTCCACAGGGGGAGCTATTGATGTGCACAAATGCCATTGCAGGACTAAAAGCCTGTGTGTGTGTGTGTTTGAGAGTGTAGGACCTATCCCAATTCAGACACAGGCTCAGCTTTAAAAAGAGGTTCGTACTAGAGAGAAGGCAGGTTTCGGTGAAGAATGATTCGGTCTATTTTAAGCAAACACAAAAAGCTACTGTGTAATAAGATCTGTTATCCCAAAATGGGCTCACTGAGCACATTCAAAATAACAATGAACAACAAAATTTGCCATCTGTCTCATACATAAATGGTGATGGATTTTCAATATTATGTCAAGCATTGTAAAATAGCTAGTAAAGCTGGTTTTGTTTGTCTGATTGCTACAGACCAGCAAGGCTGCACGATTAATCAGCTACTGTCAACAAAAGAGAATCTTAAGTGCTCCCTGTGGGTTTTTTTTTGCCATAATAAAAGCTTCATAAGTTAGAAAATTAAGAAATCAAAACAGTCGTAAATATTGGTATTTTAATTTTAAAATTGAACTGTAAAATAAAATTTATATTATCATTATTATTATTATGTTGGCTTGGCAACAAGCCAACATACTGTTATGCTATTTAAACTTCTTCTTTTTCTTATTATTATTTTTCTGACACAGAAATTCTAAACGCTACTCCTCCTAGGGCTTTAAAGCCACAAGCCCCAAACTCGGCAGACACCTGCGGGATAGAGCGGTGCAGGTTGCTATATCTTTTCAGAATGATCAGACTTAAAGTTTTTTTTTAATTAATTTTTAAATGTAAAAACTCATTACCCATAGACTTCCATTGTCTGAGAAAAATCGCGCCCCTACTGGTTGCAATACCCGGAGTTTTGTTTACTTTCACTTTTACATTGGTTAAAAATACAAGTAAATAATACAATTTCCCTCAAACTGACAAGCTAAACCAACATATCTGATTACAGGGGTCAGGGCTCATTAATAATTTATTTCTGGGCAGAGACCGAGAGAAGAATCACGGCTGGTCAGCTGCTGGAGGCATTGTCTCTTAGAGCTCACAACGAGCGAATTTATTCTTATTTCAGACCTTTTAAAACGGCGATTGCACGCAATCCACACGTTAGAGCACACCAAGAGCTAAATTCAGATGTTTCTGAACTGTTTAAAGTAATAACATGATATATTCGCGGCAGCCAACTGCCCGCGAGCTAGCGATGTATTTCTCTGAACACTTGAAGTCCACAGAGAAATTACAGCCTTTCACATTAAAACACTGCAGCGAAACGGCACAAAACAATTAGAAGAATATATTATACACATGAAAATGAGTGTTTATATGTGCTTGTGAGATTTATCTGTCAGGCTGAACATCGCAGCGATTGCTCAGCGTTGCATAACATGGTAAAGCAGGGAGCTACACTGAGACCAAAAGGGTCGCATGCATCACTGATTATTTTTGTACCTACTTATGTGTTATGCTATGATTTAATATGACCATTTATTAAAACAGAAATGTGTATTTTAAGAATACGTTTTATAACGTAAATTATGTCTCTGGCCAAATAACAGAGAGAAAGACGAGAGAGAAATGAGCGCTTCCAAAAATAATATCACAGCGAATTGCACGAATCCACCCATTAGAACACAACAAGAGCAGAATTCAGGTGTTTTTGAACTGTTTATGTGTGCAAAATGAAATATAATTTGACAGCGTGATACAGCTTATGAATACTTGATGTCTGGGCAGAGAGCAGTCAGAAGAATCAGAGAGAAGAATCACGGCTGCTCAGCTCAGGCTGTCTCCACGGAGCTCACAAAGAGCGAATTTATTCTTATTTAAGACCTTTTATAATTAAATTATATCGACGATTGCACGCAATCCACACGTTAGAACACAGCAATAGCTGAATTCAGATGTTTCTGAACTGTTTAAAGTAATAACATGATTCGCGGCAGCCAAATGTCCGCAAGCTCGCGATCGATGTATTTCTCTGAACAAGTCTAAATAGAGAATTCACAGCCTTTCACATTAAAACCCTGCAGCGAAACGGCACAAAACAATTAGAAGAATATATTATACACATGAAAATGAGTGTTTATATGTGCTTGTGAGATTTTATCTGTCAGGCTGAAGTTCTGAACGTCACATCAATTGCTATCCATCGTCACAACATGGTAAAGTCATTTATATATATATTTTAAGAGCTTCTTAAAATATTAATGCACACAATCCACTCATTAGAACAAAACAAGAGCAAAATCCAGGTGTTTGTTGAGCCGTGCAAAACGAAATATCATTTGACATCGAGGGGAAAAAAGTAACTGTAACTCCATGAATACTCAACGAAGAGACAGAGATATATCTATAGAAAGCTTGACATGTCTACTTTTAAAACAAACAAGTGCTGCCGAACAAATATTCTGTGATAAAGTAATCCATATCAAAACAACGCAATGTCCTTTTTTCACGTCTAATGTATGGAAGGCCAAGAGGGTCAAATACACGTGAATTTTAACGTGTCTCTGTAAAGGGTCTACTTTTTTTGGATACAAACATAATAACAACAAAACTTTGGGCACTTATAAAATAAAGATAACAAACAAGGTGTGCTGTCTGCAGCCTTGGTCTGCGATGATCTTCATTTACAAACACGTCATTAAAATAAACTGTAACTCCATGAATACTCAACGAAGAGACGAGAGATATATCTATATCTATAGAAAGCTTGACATGTCTACTTTTAAACTAAACAAGTGCTCCCGAACAAATATTCTGTGATAAAGTAATCCATATCCAAACAAAGCGATGTCCTTTTTTCACGTCTCCTTTCATTATATCTAATGTGTATGGAAGGCCAAGAGTGTCAAATACACGTGAATTTTAACGCGTCAACAACACGTTAAATACGTGTATTTCATGCGTAGACAACACGTTTTTAATATTATTTATTTATCGGCGCTGCACAACATGGTAAAGTCATTTATATATATTTTTAAGAGCTTCTTAAAATACTATATTACTCCAATGTTATATCCAATATTATTTAACGTGTTAAATAGTGTTGTTTACAAGTGAAAAATCAGCGGGTATTTAACATGTATTTCACGTGAAATACACTGAAGTACACCTTAAAAATCAGTTTGAAGAGGTCAATGTCATTGGCTGCTGAGGACTTGGGTCAAACCACTTCTGTGAGCTTAGTGGTTGGGGTGTACCATCCATAGACAGGCAACCACCATTTAACATGCTATAGATCAGCTTATTCAGCCTTATTATTTAGTCTTTTTTCTTTTCTGTTTTGTATAGCCTATAGAAATAATATATTTAAGTTTCAGTTTTATGAAATATTTATTTTATAATAAATAGTAATTACAATTTTGTGGTGATAGTATAAAGTTTATAAAAGTTACAGTATTTTGTAATGAAACAGGACTTTTTGTTTAGCTGTTGACTCGCCGAAGTATACTATATATAGTGTCCCTTCTTTAATTTTTCAGTAATGTGTGATAACTTAAAATATGTTGTCAGTACTATTAAAATAAGATTAAATTGAATGGTATTTAGGAGATTATGGTTTTTGCATGACTTATTTCGCATTCAACTAGACAACCCTGTTGTAGCTGTTATCATAGCCTAGGCTTTTTATTTAAAAAGAAAAAAGCAAGGGACCATGGAAAAAGACTGTTGCAGGTGTATTTTTTTATGGTATTTTTTTTGCAGCGGGACAACTCAAGAATGTTGGGCACACAAGTACTGTGGCTCTTTTGCCCCATGGCCAAGATGGCCAAGCCAACATCAAAGTTAGTTCACTAACTTTTAATTCTAGTTATTATTATTATACTTAACTATTTTATTTTGTTTAGTGACAACAACATCGATTGTTTTTTTGTTTTTTTCAAAATGTCTTATTATTCTTAAATACTAGATGTATTATTTTTACATTAAACAATACCAACAAATGTATTACTATTATTATTATTAAAGTCAAGATATATTAATCACAAATGCATAATTTATTTTTGTTGAAATTGTGCCCTATACCAAAAAAAAAAAAAAAAAAAACAGTTTTGCCCCAAATTTGCAACTCTACAAACCAGAGATCATAAAGTGTTTGAAAGTGTTTGTCAGCCCTGTCTTCCTGTTTACATTTCTACAGAAATCATATTTCTGCCCCTCCTCTCTCACTTTCTCTCTCTGATTTCTTCCACATTCACATGCTCTGTTCTTATCTCTCCATCCATACCGCACAAGGGCGAAACCCCCGAGCCTGCCCACCACATATGACCAGGAACAGAGATAACAGGTGTGTGTTTGTGAGTGGGGCGCCTCTGTGACTGACAGACTGCAAACACAAAGATATGTACCTTGGCCAGGCATTTGCTGCAGGCTCAGATCGTGTACTATTAGCTGGTGTGGTAAGTGAGTTTGACGGCAGCGAGATTGGAACAGGGAGAGCTGTGGCAGCGATTCAGAGGGCCGACAGCAGCCAACACAATACACAAACAGAACATTGAGGGCCCCATGGCACTGAGGGCAAGAGCAAAGCAATATGTCAGTGTATGTGAACTAGTGCAGTGGAGAGAAACAACAACGGAAGAGAAGAGATGGCACATAATAAGCAGAGGTGAGGTAGCATGAGACTGGACACGAAGAGAAGAGAAGAGAAGAGAAGAGAAGAGAAGAGAAGAGAAGAGAAGAGAAGAGAAGAGAAGAGAAGAGAAGAGAAGAGAAGAGAAGAGAAAAGGGGGTGGGGTCTGTGCCCGACTGTCTGTCTGGCATTCACAGTCCCAGCAGTGCCTGCCTCTTTGCTTCCATTCCAGCTCTGGTCCCTAAGCTGCCACTAACGATCACTCGGCCTACCCCAGCACACTTAACATGCAGACCATGCTAAATCACTGCTGCGACACACACACACACACACACGTTAACTCCAAACCACACATACACAATCTGAATATAAGACTACATGACAGAGAGGATCTTACATAAGCAAAACAGTCAGCACTGTACTATTTTGATCTCTAGAACACACAATTTTGCACACAACGTTGCCGTACTCATTTCGATCAAAGAGAGCTGACTGATGATATGTCTGATATCATCTGAACATATAGATACACTTCAATGTCATACATAGTAACTTATTATTACAATAATATAATAATATATAATTTGTCTAAATTCATGTAAATATAACTGCAATTACAACATACTAATAATAATAATAATTATTATTATTATTATAGCTTAATTATTTTTAATGTGATGATTTCTTTTAAATATAATTTTAATTCAAATACAATAAAAGTTTTTTAAAAGTGCAATTTAATAAATTAAAATAAATGTAAATGTAATAATCATTATATAATATATTATATATAATATAATAATTAATACATTAATCACAATGTCTGTGTAATACTGTATGTTTGTGTTATTAAAACAAAATCAATCTTATATAAATAATAACAATGTATTTGATAATATATAATTGAATATATAATTCAATTACATTTACACTGAAAATAAATATAATGTAAATATATTAAAAAAAATATTTCATATAACAATATTGGATTAAATTAGGACCGCCTCCTCCCGTTAACAGGTGTAAACTGATTCAATGTGACATGCGCTAGGCCACAGCTCCTACATAATACATTTGACACCAAAGACACTGAAGAAAGAACTTCAAGATGTGCTTTGCAGTTTTTCAGATTCATAAAGAACGATAATAAATTACTATCTCCATGGTGAATAAGCCGATGGCTACATTTCCATTTTCGTTTCTTTTGTTCATCTGCAAGCCTCGCTGTCATAGTGTGCAAGAGCGGTGACCGGCGTGTTAATGAGTCCTAAGTGGCACTGTTTGTGTTTACACCTGTTTATGTGCAGGCTGTTATCAAGCTTTACATGGAGTAAACATACACACAAACACAAACACAGTGGATGTGTGTTAGCTGCTCTTCTATGAGCCAACATCACTTCTGTTCGCCTCCTGCCTGCTGTTTCTGTGTATTTCTGCCCTGCATCTGTCTGCAAACAGCCATCCACATATAAAGAGAGACCCCTAACCGCCCATCTGTCACTTCCATTCTTTCTCCTCCTCTCTCCTTGATTCAGTCTCTTGTTCTGTGAGCAGTAGGGATGGGTGCCATGATTGTATATAGATACAGTAAAAAAATACAGCAGATATTATGTAAAACAGAGTTCTCCAAACTGCCAGGTCATGACCCAGTATGGTGGAAGTGTTGCAACCGGGTTCTGATTCTATGCGATTTTATGTCGTTTAAATGTTCAATTAGTAAATGAATGATTGTTCTGATTTGTCATATATTAGGGTATAAATGGCTCGCAGTTGATCCATGCTATTTACAGACCAGGCCCCATAGTTTGCTTGTGATTCGCAGATTAATTTGCCAATTTACAAGTTCAAGCGATTTAAAGCCACAATAATTGGTGAAAGAGAACTTTATTTGTTACTCACACACTGTTTTCGGTGTGCACAGCAGCCGCACACACCTAAAGCATTTTAGTCAGCACGATAAAACCGAGTTGATTCCTCTTTCACGTCTCCTAGTGTTTGAGATACATATAAAATTATGTCAAGAAACCCTCCTCAGCATTCTCATTCTGTGTGCTTTAAATATTTTTTTTCTTGCCTGAAAAATCATCTGATCCGTAACTGAAATACCACAATATGATCTGGTGAACTACTAATATATATAACAGTACAGACCAAAAGTTTGGACACACCTTCTCATTCAAAGAGTTTTCTTTATTTTGATGACTATGAAAATTGTAGAGTCACACTGAAGGCATCAAGGGCTATTTGACCAAGAAGGAGAGTGATGGGGTGCTGCGCCAGATGACCTGGCCTCCACAGTCACCGGACCTGAACCCAATCGAGATGGTTTAGGGGTGAGCTGGACCGCAGACAGAAGGCAAAAGGGCCAACAAGTGCTAAGCATCTCTCGGGGAACTCCTTCAAGACTGTTGGAAGACCATTTCAGGTGACTACCTCTTGAAGCTCATCAAGAGAATGCCAAGAGTGTGCAAAGCAGTAATCAAAGCAAAAGGGGGCTACTTTGAAGAACCTAGAATATGACATATTCAGTTGTTTCAAACTTTTTTATTATGTATATAATTCCATATATAATTCTACGTGTGTTAATTCATAGTTTTGATGCCTTCAGTGTGAATCTACAATTTTCATAGTCATGAAAATAAAGAAAACTCTTTGAATGAGAAGGTGTCCAGACTTTTGGTCTGTACCATATATATATATATATATATATATATATATATATATATATATATATATATATATATATATATATATATATATATATATATATATATATATATATATATATATATATATATATATATATATATATATATATAAGAGAGGGAGAGAGAGAGAGATATTGTAGAACTGCATTTTTTTAGAAGTGGCATTTTTTCCCCCTTTCATAATCACTGATGGAATCCCTTACTTCCTAACATTTTCTTCTTCTTTTTTTTTTATACCTTTTTTCTTTTAACAATTTACCTGCTGACTAAAGTTCAATGCGTAAAACTCTTAAAAATCTCCAAGAAGAAAAAAAATTGGAAAATTCATCTGGAGCCATTACTTTTTATGTGATTTCTGAAATTGTGCTTATTAGAAATGCTTTATTGAGGCAGAGGTAAATTTTCATCCACAAATCAAAATCTTTATTAAGGAATTTCTTCTTTTTTTTTAGCCAAAATGATGACGAGTTGTGACCATTTTCTCACATTTATAAGCAATAAGCCACTCCATGACACACAATTAAGGCAGGTTTCCTCGAGATAATGTGCATAACATAACTGAGGGAAATGAGCAATATTGTGTATTCTCTCTCTCCAAATTTTCAGAAATATTCTTAAAAATGCTAAATAATTAGATGGTGTAAGGGTGGTTTCCCTACAGTGGTTCAGGCTGTAGGATTGCAGAATGACTAAAGAAACGTTGTAAGCACCCACTGCCACTTATACCAATGACAAAAATACGCGCAGTTACAATAGCTAAATATGTGGGAGAGCATTGCTATTAAATGACTATACTATATTGCAATAGGTAGCATTTCAAAGTTAATACTGAATCAAGACTAGTTAGTAAATAATAACTGAAATGGTATAATAACAATATTTTGTTATGGTTACACTTGAATGGGTTACAAAATAGATGAAGGATGGTAAAACATATTTAATTGTACCCAACATGTATGTAAAATTTTACCTGAGAGAGAAAAAGAGAGGGGGAGATGGAGAGAGGGAGAAAAAGAGGGAGAAAGGGCAAAGTGCAGAGCCCTGAGAAGAGAGCTCCATACAAAGGAAAGAATCAGCAAAGAAAAAGAGCCAGAGGAACCGTTACAGCAGTCTTCCTTTACCATGTGACTAAAAACCAAATGTGAGACATTCAAACTGACCAATCAGCAGATTACAGCTTCACCCACTGGGCAAGAGTTATGACAATTAGCAGACCCCCAATGCAAACACATGTTGGCACGCATGCCCTGTTTGATATCAGCACTCCAATGCCTTCAGGAATGCCAAATGGCCCTTTTGATACTCAAGACATTTGATTATTTTTGACGCTACAATGGAAAAAAACAGAACAACTTTTTTTAGGAATTAGAACAGAATAGGGAGCACAGTTTTCCCTGAAAAACTCTTAATTTGCTGCTTATTAATAATTAGTAAGGTAGTTGTTAAGTTTAGGTATGGGGTGGATTAAGGGATCTTAAATACAACCATGCAGAATAAGGCATTAATATGTGCTTTATAAGTGTCAATAAATAGGCAATATGCTAGTAATATATATGCCAATAAGAAACTAATGAATAGCAAGAATGTATCCTTAAAATAAAGTGTTACCAATAATATAGTAATAATCAAATAAATAAAAAATTATAATAATAATAATAAAAAATTATACTATTGGTATAATATTAATATAATGCAATATAATTGTCACACTGACCAGCCCAACTGTACAGCATCAAATATAAGAGCTAAGAAGGTGACCAGCTATTCCTCGGTGGTGGGGGTGGGTGGGTCTGGGCAGGCTGCTGTATCAGCAGAATATGAGCAGACCTCTCTTTCCCTCCCTTCACCACTCTCTCTCTCTCTCTCTCTCAACCCCCACCCCTCCTGTCTGGGGAACTCAAGGGCAAGCATTCAGCTGTCGCCTCTCTCTCCCTGTCCCAGCCCGGCTGCACACTTACCTAACCACACCTTACCACACCACACATGGGACACTCTCCCATGAAACCTCACGCTGGAACATACAACATACGGACATTAATATACCACTGGTAGAGTGTGACCAGCTGAAGCCTTGTGTCACATACAGAAAATGAACCAAAGTCATCTATATTCACCTATGGTATATATAGAACACAAGTAACCTTACCAACATATAAAACGCAACGAATACAGTCACCTTGGAGAGTGTAAAGTTACTCCACATCACATCCAGTGCCAGCAGTGTCCTGCAGTGTGACATTCTATTACAATTATATGTATGATTATACAATTAATTTGGTTTTTATTAGCTTACTTGAATTTGCATGGTATATTGGAACTATTATAAATTAATTGTCACATTTATGTAAACAGAAAATAAATATATAAAAAGTAAAAAAATAAACAAATGGAAAATAAACAATAATTAAATTAATACATGTTAATGAATTAAAATAGAAATCAGTGGAATCAATAATAGTTAATTTAGCTTTATGTATATGTTTGCAAACACTTTAAACAAATAAGGTCCTTTACAGCAGTATTCCTTTTACATAGTATCAGTTAAAATATTACTTGTAAATATTAGCTTATAACATTAATGTAATTAAATTATGCTCAGAGTCCAGAGCCTGAAACATAACATAATAACAGGCATCTTCCGATTAGAGACCTGCACGATCGCAGGATCCATCGCAGCAGAGTGTGGCGCGGGATAACACTTGATGGTCGGGTAGAGACTTGTGTGTGCGGGATGTGGGAGAATAGTTAGGGTGTGCTCACACTAAGCAATCTTAACCCCCAAAGCCTGGTTCATTTGACTAGTGCGATTGTTCCATTTAGCAGTCCCTGGCTCAGTTGGAAGAGGTGGGCCAGAGCGTTGTTCAGTTATATATAGATCAGTTAGTGTGAGCGCTAACCACACCGAAGTGCAGATCTTCTGATATGTGGTATTTCTGAGTGGCTTAAGCAATTGATGTGTAAAGCAATATATTGTGAGAGGGCCATGTGTTACTGAATCCCATACGACTCAAAATAATAAATCACAAAGTTAACAAAACAATGCACTTTACTGTGCTGAGCATGTAGTTTGGTAGTTTGTGCAAGCACCTTATTACGACCTAAAGTTTAAAGTAAAAATAATGACAGTATCGCGTTGCGTCTGTCGTCATGAAATGACGTGTAAAGTCATTACCAATCAAAACGCACATTTATTTAAATGCAATGTGTGGGCTTTTTACACCGATCTCACAGTATTTCCTACATATTTTACTAGGTGGCGAACCCATGATAGCATGATTACATGTCAAGGTATAACGCAATAATCTACCAACTGAGCTACACGAAACGCAAACCAGAGTGCAAATAAAAGAGTACAAAACGTTAATATGAAAATGACCTTTTGCCGATAGGGACGCAATTGTAGTATACCAGGGTTCCTCAAATCTTGCCCTGAAGGGCCAATGCGCTTAAGAGTTTAGCTCCAACCCTGATCAAACTCACCTGCCTGTGATTTTCTAATGATCCTGAAGATACCAATTAGCATGCTCAGGTGTGTTTGATTAGGGTTAGAGCTAAACTCTAAAGGAAAATGGATCTTGTGGGCCATATTTGAGGAACCCTGTAGTATACGCTCTAATGGGTATTTCAGGGATTTGGACAAACGACCTATACGAGCATATTGGTTGGAGGACAGGTTGTTATGAAGTCAGGATTATGAGCTCATTGCATTCTTCTCTGTAAAAAAATAACACTTTGGTTTGTGAATTCTTATCCTAAATAATGTGATTGGGAGCATCCCCTCCTGTGACCCATGATTTGTCTGTATGTGTATTCAGAGCCAGTGAGCAACAGACTTTCATAATAATAAAAAAAACTGTGTTAACACGCTAGAAAATAATGGTTGCACTTTTTTTATTTTACAGTACGTGTACTAACATGAACTTATAGTGTACTTACAGTGTATTTATCTAAGAAAGTTCTGGTAACACAAGGTAACTACATGGGGTAGGGTTAGGTTTAGGGGTAGGTTCAGGGTTAGTACCTAGTTGTTACATAGTTATTGTAAATACTGTAATAAGTACATAGTACTGTATGTACATGAGGAACAGGACTGTAAAATAAAGTGCTACCAAAATAATTATCGGCATTAATCAATGAATGTGTTAATAAAGTCTGAATGCAACTCGAGTCCGAGTCACTAACTCGAGTGTCCATCTCTGGCTCGAAGCATCAGAATCAGCATCATTATCAGCCGATCACCATGACAAGAAATCAGTACGCAGTATCGACTGCAAAAATCTTGATCGAGCATCCCTAATACATATTTATATATGTATGTATATGTGTGTGTGTGTGTGAAATATATATATATATATATATATATATATATATATATATATATATATATATATATATATATATATATATATATATATATATACCTTAAGTATACATTTTTATTTAAAATAATAAAGGTTTTTCTTTACTAGGTTATGTAAATAGTCCTGTTTTAAATTCTAAAGAATTTTAAATAATGTATTCTTTAGAAGTAAAAATATTGAATTTAGTCTATCAATTAATATGTGGTTATTAAAGCTGCATGTATTAATAATAATAATAATAATAATAAATTGCTGTTTTAAACCATTTTATATGGAGTACAGAGTGTCACAAAACAGTATTTCATTCCCAGTAGTATTTCATGCCAACTAGACACCATTTTGGATTGAAAATCAAATTCAAATCTGGAAATGTACAGAAAATGTTGGGATTTTTTAATGTGTGAAATATTATTGGGGGGCTTTTTGGATCATTCTCAAATCATGCTGCCAAACACAATCATCAGGTTTTAATGAAATTGTTGAAATGCAAAACAGCATCATGTTCACAAGTGGAGTGTATATTTATACAAAATGTTATTCGTCAACTTCCCGGTTATCACAGGCGAATGCATTAAGCAGATGCCAAACACTTCTCACTCCACACTTCAACACACTTCACACCTCTTCAACTTTGCACAGCTACTAAACTCCTTATACAGCACTCGCCTCATTTTCAAATCCGTAACTCACTAGGCAATCAGTTTTATCAAACCATTTACACATGCAACAGTTACCAAAACCTCCTAGCATCCGATATGATAACAAAAGGTTTACTCAGGATCTTCATCACCATCAAAATCAACCAACTAGTCTCAATTCCACGGCTGCTGACAGTCGGCTTCTGATAGCTCATACACAACACTCAGACGGTCTCCTAGCTCTCCCTCCCACAGATCAGAGCACTATCGTGACAGCGCTCCCAGGAGAGCATAGGCAGGGCGGAAACAAATATGTTCCCCGACTTTGGACTTTCTGACACAATTTGCCACTGCTACAGAGTTTGGCAGCAGCAACACGGGAGTTCACGGAGTGTGTGAAAACGCATGTGTGATTGTTCCTGCAATATGCCGTGCTACTCAGAAACTGTAGATACTGACAGCACTTTCATCTCTATGTATTTATTAGTTCTTGGTGCGACAGGCTCTGTGCCTTTTGCCTAAATGAATAAGGATTCACTTTGGAGATTTATTTTCGTTATTAAAAGTAACATAAAATTACACTAACTGCGACGAACAAAATGGCACTTGTGTTGTAATTCAGAGTTGATATACAATAAAGACTAATTTCAAAACCTATTAAATAAACAGTTAGCTTTTTGCTAGAAAACAATCTTGCTGAAATTAATTGCAGTGAACACACACACACACACACACACACACACAGTTCTCCTGTAATCATCTTTCTCAGTGGGAGGCCTGTGGAAATAGAGCAGACTGCCTATAAAAACAAGCAGGGATACTTTAACAAGTGGTTATATCTTCTTGAACAGACAAGACATATCTTTTAATATCTCAATTGGTTCTGCAAGACAACAATGGAATTTTCGGTCACACTTTATTTTAGGGTCCAGTTCTCACTATTAACTAACCAATTAACTATGACTTTTGTCTCAGTTAACTCCTTATTTGCTGCTTATTAATAGTTGATAAGGTAGTTGTTAAGTTTAGGGTATTGGGTAGGATTATGGATGTCATGCATTATATGTACTTTATAAGCCCTAATAAACAGCCAATATGTTAATAATATGCATGCTAACAAGCAACTACTTATTAGTGTGAATTGGACCCTATACTAAAGTGTTACCCCATATTTGCCCATTTAATTAAGCTTGCCTTCAAAACTTTTCAGCAGCCATTACACCAGTTTTAGCGTCACATAAATCCTTCAGAGACCATTATAATTAGCTGATTTGTGCCTTAATTTCATTATTGTTGGAAACAAATGTGCTGCTTACAATTTTTGAGGAAAGCTTGATGCATTTTTCTTAAGTAAAGATAAGTAAACAAGTTCCTTTTAACTTAATGTACACTTGATGAATAAAAGTAATAATTTCTTCGTTTTTGCTTAACCAAATAATGATTTTTCTCAAGGTGGACGAAAACACTATTTATGGTCTACAACACCTTGGACTTTGTGTAAGATTGGATGTCAACACACCCTCTACTCTTACTCATAAGGAATTTTGGAAAAAGTAAAACCTGTAACAAACTGTAATGAGCTATGAAAGAGCCTCCTCTGAGCAATAAAATGTTCCTCTGGTGTATTAATTACAGATGTGTTTTATCATTCCATCAGTCATTTTCATCGAGAGAGAAGCTTTAGACCACTTTTATTTATATCCTAAAGAATTCAGACTCATAGATTTCTCCGTCTCTGTACGAGAGATAAGGAGAGGACGTCCGTGGCACGTGAAGGTCGTGCGTCTGCAGCAGGAAGCGGGCTGAGGCAGCAGGGTGGTTCGCTCCTCTAATCTAATCTGAACGGGAAGAGGCTTCTGAGGGAGATGTAATTTCAGAGGCCCAAAAACAGCAGCTTCAAATGCGACTGATCACATTAGCTTGCCATCACTTAATAGGATTTCTCTACTGTAACAGCAGAGCGCACCCATTACAAATGATTTAAGCTCAGAGAGCAGTAACTCAATAGGGGGAAAAAAAATCAATATATATCAGAAATAATTACCCACCCCACCCCCCACAAAAAAACACTGTTATTCCACCCACCAAACATCTCCACCAGTCTCGCCACCTCCCAAGCTCTCAGATCTGTCATTAATCATGCTGAGATTTCTGGGTTGGATAAGATAATTAAGACAGGAGAGACAGAGAAGTGAGGTGTGGATTTTAAGGTTAGAGAAACGAGGCGTGTTTGAATGGCAGAGATAAGTACAGCAGTTAGAAGGTGACAGTTCGGAGGGAGAAAGAGAAAGAGAAGGAGAAAAAGAACGAGAGAAAGAGAGAGACTGTCTCACCTCTGCTGTGTGTGATCCATCAAACAAGGGAAAAACACAGGAATTCATCATAGCAGAGCATTCGGACTGTGCAAATCAACATTATGTGAAATCGCCTGTCGGCAAGAGGAGGAGGAGGTATAAAATGAAAAACAAATAAATCAAAAGTGGAAAAAAAAACACTGGCAGACTTTTATCTGTTTCTTTGTTTGTCTCCAGTTGTTTTTCAGGAAACACAGGTGACGAAAAAAGTTAAGTGAGAATGCTTTGTATGTACAGACTAAACATGTATATCAATTAATGTGTTCATGTATGTGTGTACTATGTTACGTTATTAGATAGCATTAGAAATGCATCCATGTGTGTGTGTGTGTGTGCTTCAGCTAAATGGCGTTTCCATCACTCTCTGCCAGTTCCACCTGATTTCATCTACTTCTGCCTGAACAAACAGCCAGTTGGGAGGCAGCTAGCATCGGACTGGGATTGAAGAGCCTCGTATTGAGACGGAGAAACAGGCGAAAAGACAAAGCGGGGAGAGAAAACTGCTGGCATCTGCTACTTCATTAGCTGGTGAGGTTAAAGAAGTATTGCTTCAGTCTGGCTGACAAGAGAATGAAGAAATATCCACCTGGAGTCAAACACAATGGAGAAGATGGGCCATTCGTCACTCTGAGAGGCTAGAAGTGTGGATGAGAGAGCCACTGCAGATGAGCCAAGAGCAGACGATGGAACACACACACATGCATGCTCGCACACACACACATGTTGATTGTTAGACTTGCAGCTTGAGATTGAAGTATTTGGCTGGTTCACTGTAAAGTACTGTTCACTTTAATCTTATTTAGAAACACACAGAGGCTATAATGTATTTAACTAATTATGAAAAGCATAAGATTATATCAAATTCAAATAAGGCAAGTCACAGTGTAAAATTGATCTTAACTGAATTCCTTATATTTCAGGAATCATGAAAGAGTCCAGCTGGGCTACAGAATGATTTGAGGGTGAGGGAAAAAAAAGTATATATATATGTGTGTGTGTGTGTGTGTGTGTGTGTGTGTGTGTGTGTGTGTGTGTGTGTGTGTGTGCGTGTGTGTGAACAATTCTAAATATGATAACAATACATGAAATAAAATACAATAATGCGGATCCAACATAGAGTTTGATGATGATCAATATATGTTTAAGTAATTTAAGGTCCTCTTCCTCATTAAATGAGTGATTTTCATGTATTTCCTTTTGTTTTCCCCTTAACATTAGTTATTAAAGCATAAACTTTATCCTGGAATTTATAAATTTCCAGAAGAGCAAGTGTTCATGTACTCTCCATAGTCACACAAAGGTTTAAAAAAATTACAAAATGACTTAATTTTTCCAGTTATATCTAACACATGACTGGATATATATATATATTGAAATTGCTTCATCAATAGCCCCCTATGAAAGACAGAGACGTGCAGGTCTGTTTTAATGTGAGCGTGAGCATTCCACCATTCTCATTCCCTTCAGAAAGGTTGATTTGTTACATAATAAAGTGGAAGAGGAAGATGGAAGCTCAGTGTGGTGGCACTGTGATCAGAGCTTCTTTACGGGTTATTAAGATGTACCTGGGTGTGACAGGGCATCAATAACTTCAGTGCTGCCAGAGCTAGCCCGCTGAGACGCAGATGGCATACATGACTGGATATCACTGATTATGCAGCATAATTAAAGGCAATCATAATATCACAAAGTTTCACCTGAACTTTTGCAAGCGGCTGAAGCACAATTAAGTCGTTATGCTTGAAACAATGTGCATCGCAAGAAGAAAAAGGGTGATCAAGAAGGAGAAAGAGTAAAATAAGGAATTACAAGCTTACAAATATCAACTATATACATTCTTTAGTATTAGGAGCTATTGCCAAATATGTTTCGCCATGTCCGATTTTTACAGGCTCAGGGTGCTCTCGCTTTCGTTTGAGGCTGCTCATCACCCTAATCACCTCCGTAGAGCAATGCCTAGATCCAAACAGGTGATTTAATGCAAATAATGACATATGCAATAACTATATCACATTTATTTTGAGAAACTAGTTTGATGATCATTATTATCTTTGATGCCAAGTTTTTTTAAAGCAATAGGTTACCGGTAGCCACATCGGAAATTCTAGAGGACATGTGTATAGAGAAGCCAAAAGGCTAAAATTTTAATTTAGCATTTATATACATTAAAAACAAGCTGCTTATCACGCTCTCATTACACATGTCACATAGGGCTCCCTCATGCCAAACTGAAGACTAGAGCCACCAGGAACAATCAAACACTCTCACTTTCATGCTGTGACATAAATTGGGATTAAAGTTAAGCCATACACTCAAAAATAAATAAATAAATAATAATAATAATAACACTGTCATTAGGACAATAGCCTTTCAATATGTACTAATATGTATTTTTTTGTACTTTGTAAATAAGGTATAACTTTTGTAATTTAAAGTACTGACCCAGTGATAATTTTGTACTTATATTTTCTGAGAGTGCATGAAAAACTAAAATATGGAGAACACACTAGAGAAGAGCAATTCATATAAATGGTACAAGCAGAGGAAATGATTTTAATTTAAGCCACATTAGCATATAAAATACTTTGAAAACATATGTAATGACTTTTTACCCAAATATTAGTTATCTGAAAACACACTAGCTAATGAGGGTACTACTGTCAAGCTGAGAGGACATATTGAGTGTGTGCGATTCCTTATCTAGAGCGCACACAGTCTTGCAGGATGATGGCCTCTCATAGCTGTCCTTGTGTGGACAGCGGTGATGGGAAAGCAGATGGAGGGTGGGAGTGTGTTTCTGTGTGTGTGTGTGTGTGTGTGTGTGTGTGTGTGTGTGTGTGTGTGTGTGTCCCTCTTGGATAATAGACTATTGGGATTAAATATTGGCTAGTGCTTCAGGTGGAGGGCAGTGAACTGGCTTGTAATGCATCACACTCAAGGCCTCTACTCCTCCACCCTCCCTGTCTCTTTCCATCCATCTCTCTTTCTCTGTCACTACAATCCTCTGTATGGTTTATTTATGATAAGACCCCCCTCTCCCAAACGAATTTGCCTTATCCAAACAAGACGGGCTGAGAAAGCGTTTAAAATAAATGACAAACAGGATTCAATCTGACTTGCCTTTCCAGACAGATATAATTACCTCCCATTTCAATCAACTTCATTGCTATTTTTGTCCACTAAACATCATCTTCAAGCTATCTACTCCCAAACCTTCAATTTCGCATAATCATTTCTGTGCATAAAGTTTCCCCTCTTTGGCCAGAATTTCAGATATCTAAATGTTGGAGTGACTTTGCCTCGCCCGGATGCTGTTGCGCATGGATAAATGTGACATTTCGCCTCTAAATTAGCATAATCACATTGACGACCGTGGAATTGTATTGACTGCAGTACAATGGATTTGATTAGTTGAGGGGGAGCAAACAGCAGCATTATAATCAAGCTGGAAAAGTCACAGGTATTTTTCTCGGTTTTGTTGGAGGCTATCTGTGGCAACACTCCTGTCTGACATTATGCATCCTCGCTAATGCAGGCTGGAAGCGGCTAACAAGCAGCATGCTAACTGCTGTTAGTGCCGTTGTCCGTACATTAGTGAAGCTTGGTTGGTTTGTTTCGCATCATCTGCGGTGATAAATGCCGGTCTCCTTTCGCAGCAATGACATTCATTTTGTGCTCAGCACTTTGAAAGTAGTAGTCTAACTTCAGAGAACAAAAAAAAAAAAGTGAAAACAAAAACATAAACCTAAAACACACATGAAATTTAACACATTAAATAGCCTTTCATTTCTGAGTTTATTTGAAAATACATCTATAGTGAGATGATAACGTGTTACCTTTAGCTGAATTAGCATATCTTTAAATCACCCAAGGGCTCTGGGCTTATTTAAACAATAAGTGAAATGTGCTAGTCAGGGTTATTTTAGCATGACTTTGTATGTTTATCTAGTGTGTTCAACCTTGACTGTCATTAACATGAATCTGCTCAGCACAATCTTCTAAAGCTTTACTTAAGCAAGTCCATAAAAAAATCAACCAGGGGGGCCTTTGTGCAAAAGAGATGCTAATTTATTTTTACCGCCCCTCCGTTGTAAATAAAGCACTATTTCAGATGTTCAATTACAATAAGTAGCTTTCATGTAAGAGCTCAAACTATGTTGTGGCCTTATCAGTGAGAAAAGAGAGAGGGAAACGAGAGAGATAGATATAAACAGAGGGAGAAATAAAGAGAGAGGGCTTTTATTTAGATCGCATACAATTACTCACAGTCGTTTTGTAAGTGCAGCAAACTGCAGTGGGTTTCTGCACCGCTCATTTGCTTAACAAGGTAAAAGCCAGAGCGGCCAGTCACAGAATCTAGACAGATGTCTTCATGAAAGGGGAGAATCCAAAAGGAGACCGAACAAGTGTGTAAGGCATCACTATTAATATTGCTCAGATCGTTTATGTTAGTGATTTGAACAAACAAAACAGTTTGTGCTACAGGCATGATTAATATTCCTCAAAAGTATGTGGCTTGCAGAGAAGTGCGCCATTATTCTTTCTAAGCAATCAGATGTAAAAATTTTTGGGGTGGGCTCTTTCAACTTGGACTGGCAAGCAACTGGCCAAAACGCCCTAAAAACCACTTAGCAACCTCCTGTAACATTCTTGACACCACCTAGCAACCAGACATAATAAAACCACCTAGAACACTCCATAAACCACACAGTTACCCCCTGAGAACCAACCACAACATTTCCATATCATGGCAGCACATTTTTTTTAAATTAGGGTAAGGTGGGCATGATGTCTCAGGGAACCTCATAAAATAGACACCCAAAAACTTTGGCGTTTCAGGACCCTTCAGAAAACAAAACATTTCTGCAATTTTCAGCCATTTCTTTAATATGTCAATTAAGAGATAAATGTAATGGGTTTTTTTTTTCTGTGTGTGTGTATGAACAAATATTACTTTATCATTTTATCTAATTTTATTTTAAATGAAAAGAAGACTTCCAAAAAGCTAATCTCAAGGTCAAACCATTGGCCTTACTGAAAGATAGACTACCAAAGAATTAAGCATATGAACTAAAAACACTAAAGGTTTTGTGAGTCAGTTTAAATCAATTTACAAATAAATACATCATAAATTGTTTTGTAGAGCAGATTATTTAAATAAATTACTATTATTATTTTGTATGGACTTACAGTAAATGGTACAGCGCTACAAAACATATGCAAACTACAGCCAAGGCAAACTAACCTTGAATGAAAAATGTATGTTAACCTTAACCTTAATGTGGACACAATTCACATTTTTATGATTCTTAGTCAAGTCCAGTCAAGTTACCTTTATTTATATAGCGCTTTAAACAAAAAAGATTGTATCAAAACAACTGAACAACATTAATTAGGAAAACATTGTGTCAATAATGCAAACATAATGCTTAGTCCACAGTATATTTAAGCTCCATGCATGTCTTTGTAAACATATCTTACTTGTTTAAAGGAAAACATTGTCTTTTTTCACCATTACTCAATGTGGAACCATTTAAGCTCACCTTATGTTTCAATGAGGAATACACTAATTACAAACTTTGATCAGTTTTCTGAGTGAAAGTGTTTAATGATAACATTTATTTGTGTGCGTGTACTAACCTTTTACCTTACTTGCTACCTTAAATTACAACAACCTGTCCAAAAATTGTAGAAGCATGTCACCTTTACCGTGAGGGCAAAATAATAATAATAACTTGTCCATGCTAATGGTGTAATGAGCTAAAATGTCACCCAAATCTGCAGCTTCAAATAAATTATCCACCTGCCAACTGCCCATACCTCTGTTTTTGTCTGATTTAGATAACTGCACCCGACCCGCACCGATCATCACATTAGGGTTCGTACAGACATGAAAAACCTGGAAAAGTCATTGAATTTTAAAACAGCAATTTCCAAGCCTCTAGAGTTTAAAAAAAATAAATAAACCTTGAAAGTTTTGGAAAAGTCATGGAAATATTTTTAACAATTCTCTGTAGTCTATATAATATAATTATGTTTAATCAAGTTCTTAATCCATTGTGCATATATTGCATTACTCATTCCAGCTTTTGACTTTAAAATATGGTAAATTGCTGAAAAAAAATTATTCAATATAGTGTGTAGGTTATATGAGTAAATAAATCCTCACAAACCATCAGATGAAAACAGTATGAGGGATTTAGCTGTATTGCGTCCTCTCTCTTTGACTTTCCTTTCACATCTAGCTGCTGCGCGCTGTGATACAAGATTTTAGCTTGCGTTACAGTCAATTGCCTAATCGGTCATTAGGTGCATTTACATGGACACTTTTTGCTTTGATTGACGAATCCGAACATAGTGTTTACATGAACGGTAAATAAAGTGATCGGTTGATGTGCACGTTTACATATCACAAGCTTCTGATCGGATTTACTCTTTTGACATGCGCAAACTGCATGAATATACAGATTTTCCCGTTGCTGTTTTAAAAAGCACACGTTATATTTATAATCTAATTCAGGCCCTAATTAGGCGACGACCAGCACATGAACTGTTAAATAGGTCTTGTGACAGCAGCAGCTGGTTATATGATTTCTGTACGATATTTGTGGAATTTGCCACAGCCAGCATTGGTGGAAAATGTCCAGTCATCATTCAATGCACACTGTCAGTTTCCATGCCTCAGAGACATATGTTGCTGTCGGGATGAAGTCGGTTTGACAAAGTAGTGCAATGTCATCTGCAAAGTCCAGATTGGCAAGATGACTATCATTTGCCCAGGGGATTCCAAACCACTTGATCAACAACCAGCAGGAACAGGAAGGGGAAGAGGACAAACCCCTGCAGGACACCCGCAATGATGAATCTTGAGACTTGATAAAGGTTGCAGAATATACTGACATATCGGTTAGGAATTCCATAAGCTCCTGCGATGTTCTATAATGTCTCCCGATGTACGCCATCAAAGGCCTTAACAAAATCAGTGGAGTTGATCGAGAGCCGTTGATGGTATTCAAGAATTTGATAATTGTCTAGACAATGATGATGATGATTTTGAATATGAGAAGCTTCTAATAAACACATCCAAAAACAACTACAGTAATTATATTGGGGTTCCCTTAAAGGAATAGTTCACCCAAAAATGAAAATCATAATTTATTCACCCTCATGTCATTCCAAACCTGTATGATTTTCTTTCTTTTGTGAATCACAAAAGAAGATATTTAGAGTCATCTGGATCCAAAAACATTGGACCCTACTGACTTTCATTGTATGTACAAAGAGAAAAAACACTTTCAGAGTATTGTCTTTTGATAAAGAAAGTCAAACAGGTTTAGAATGAGAATAAGGGTGAGTAAATGACAGAATTTTTAATTTTGGGCACACCATCTCTTTAAGGCAGATTTATCAAACCCACCACAAAATGTAAAAAAAAAAATATATACAATTTAGTTTTGTATGTAATAGCAGTATGCGCCTTTAGGTAATAAGGTCTTCTCAGCCTCCCAGACATACATTGAGTCCTTGAGGAGGGGAAAAAATCTGCATTGCAAGCTTCCCATCTGATCTCAGGACTTCGTGTTTGTACTTCGCTACAGTGGCTGATACAAGATTAGGTAGACACTGGCATATCGCAGACATGCATCTCGATGGCTCACAAAGTGTGCTTTCCAATTCAAGAGATGACCTTCTGAAAGAGCAGAGCAAAACCAAAGTGAGAAAGGGAGAAAGTTGGGGGAGTTTCAGGAAGGGCACTGGAAGCTGATACTAATTCTCCGATTATAATCACAGAAATCGGCATCCTGGCTCCCTAAGATGGTCCTTAATGAAAAGAGATATTCAAAGTGTAGCTAGCGGTAAATGCTTATTATCTTAGATGTTCTATCGATCGTCTGGTTAATTCACCTTTGCTGAATGGGCAGGGGGATGGTTGAAGGGGTGTGAACTAATTACAAAGCATTGATGGCTTTGATTGAATCTGTTTGAGATGACTGACTCAGCAATGGGATTTCAATATACCTTGTCCCAGGGTAAGCATTGCAAATCAATGTACCTTAGTAAGCGTTTTGCTACAATGACTCGAAACATACAAGACTTAATTCAAGAAATTAGTTTAAGAAATGATTAAAATATGAGAGCGCACTACGGGGAGCTACAGGTCCATGATAATTTAAGCTATAAAACTGCTGTGATTTCAGCTCTGAGCACATATGAGGAGCTATAGTATAGAAAGCACATAATTTCAGCTGCAGAGCACCTATTATGTGAGCTAGAAACGGATTATGAATATGAATACTTATAATCTGAGCTAAAGACCTACATTATTACAATATATTACAGTCATACAAGCCATTTTAACATAAAAATGAGGCTGCACGTTTCACCCTCATCAAAACAAACTCCAATAACCATCCACCATAAACTGACCTCAAACAGACTCTCAGGACGTGTACAGGTAGCTGTCAATCTGTGTTCACCGCTGATCAATAGGGAATTGCAACAGTATCATTTCTAAAATAAGAGATCAATGGTCGCAATAAGTCTTTGTATGACGGGCCAAGGAAACCACATTTACGTATTTAATGGGATATTATCATTCATAGAGGGACCTATTTTTTAAGTACATGTTGAAAGTAAATGCAACAGTGAGTAATAGAAAGTCAATGGACATTGTGAACTACTGTAAAAGAGTCTGTTTTCTGTGCAGAAACTGATGCAATCTCAACAAATCACACCACATATTTTGCTCTGTTCCCATTTGCAACAATCCACTTAAGTGAAGAAAACATTCAATTATCACTTAAGGGTTTTTCATAAGTTTTGTAATTTCAAGGCTTTGTTGCAACTAGCCTTGATTGATGATTTCTTGGTCTGCCAGCTTTTACCAGAAGACATTATACTGGTAATAAACATACAACTCAGCAGACTAAATCACCACAATTCAGGCTGAATTACTTTTTCCAGCAGTTTTATCACTCATCATAAGATTATTGTATCATTTTTATTGGATTTGTCTTACCTAGTCCTATAACATGAAGTATAAAAATACATAATCTATATAGCGCTTCTGTAATATGAGCTATACAGTTTTTCGAAGTCAACATGATACTTGCAACCCACTTTACTTCTGCAATCTGATGTTATTCAAGTGAAACAAGATATTCAATGGGAGAAAAAGTTTTAGAGGTGTTATACATTACCGTATGGGGTGATTAGAATTTTCAATGATTTTTACATTAAAATAAAAACATTCTATTTCAAGTAAGTGGTCCTTTTGATTTTTTTTACATGGTTTCAACAAAATTACTGGACAAAATAAATATCAAATATTAAGCACCAAATCAGCATATTAAAAAGATAACTGATTTCCGACTTATGAAAATACAGATTTTCCATTACAAGAATAAATTACATTTTAAAATATATATAATATATATCTAATCTAATCTAATATATATATATAATCTATTATAAAGATCATTTATTTTAAATAGTAATAATATTTCACCCTTTTCCCATGAAAATTTTGTTCTTTGAAACAATAATAGTTCAATATTGCACAATAAGACCTAGAGCATGTATTATACAACAAATAGAGTCAGAAGAACAGCTCCAGTCCCATCGTTGTCTTGTAGACTAGCTTTTCTATTTTTCATGTTTAAGTCTTTTATTTCTCTTCTTTAATGGTAAGAGTCCAATACAAAGGTGCACATAGACATAAAGAACATTTGTGGATGTCAAGCAACTGGCTCAGACTCTTTGACCATTCAAATGTAAAATAACTTATAACAGGTATTGCTAAACGTGGAATTAAAACTATTGACTTGTTATTTCTGCAGATACAAGCACATTATGTTCACGGAAAAACTGCATTTCTACAGAAGTATATGTGATACTTCAGTAACTCTCACATATTAAGAGAAATTATGGATGTGAGGTGTGAGCAAAGGAAAGACTTCCAGAACACATCAGGTTTCATCTCTTGTAATGACTCGGAGAGTGAAATGCATTGGACTTGATATCAAGCTGATTTGAAAAGCTTGTCGCTTGTTTGGGAAAAAAAGCAGCTGCTTGTGAAAACTCACAAGTTTATTTCTGTTCCAGGATTCTCACCTCCGCTTCTATGTATCCTGTTAATTAGCATCGCTGCTAACAAGAACTCTAGCACATATGCAAACCGCATGCATCTCCTCCTGTTCTCCTGTAGAGTGTATATGGGGGAAAGAAGACATAATCTCTAAATCCACAAGCTTTACAGAGAGGAAACTAATTAACTTGGGCAGGCTCTTTTTTTCACCCAATGCAGATTTGTTTTTTTATTAATCTGGTAATTATGAATTATGAATTATGTAACAATGAAATGAGCAACTAACAAAGAAGCTTGACTTTGTCAATGTCTTGTTTAATAAAAATCAGACACAATGCTTACATGCTTTAGGTGCTAAATGAAAGGCATTATGTTCACACTCCCAGTTGTAAACAAAAGGCAAAACACTGCTTTAAAAAAAAAGTAAGGTTGGAGAGAGTCAGAGACTGTCTGTAAGTGTGGGGACAGTAAACGGCCTCTTTATAACCACTGCTCACCTGATTGGCAGGGTCACTCAGTGCTCGTCTACCAGTCACTCACATGGCACCTCACAGCACTTTAATATTCCTGACGTGTAAAGGGGGCTTTTGCTTCCTCTTTTTTGCTTTTGAGTGCGAGTTGGCAAAATATTTAGCAACCTGTCAGTTTCAGTCTACATGGCACAAAACAGTCAATACAATGTCTGTACCATAACAAATTCATCACTAAAACAAACTATACGATCAAGACAACATATGTTTTTCAATTGTAACTTTTTTTTTCAAGTTTCAACTCAATTTTTAAATTCAGTTTAATATGATTTAAGTTGAAAGGTGTTAACCCCTTTGCTTGCAAGCATCGCAGACGGCCCCAGGTTATCATTCACTTTCACAGCACGTGAACATCACTCCCTTACTTGATCTGGACAAAAAGTGCATCAATTGAAAGTTTAAAGACTCTAGCTTCGATATTTGACCAATGTTTTGCCCATTTGACTATACTTAAAAATTGTGGCGTTACATGAACAGTGGAGTTTGTTTTTCCGGGGTAGCAACGGAATGTAGCAAGTGCGTTTGTGTGTTCTCGTCATTTCAGTGACAAATGTTTTATAAACAAGGCCCAGGTCAGTGCTGGATTTGCACATCGTTTGCTATTGAAACCTTCCCTGTGATAAAAGACCCAATTCATGTCAGTACAACTGCATCAGACTTCTATCCTTTGTTGGAAATCATGACATAAGTGAATATATGTAAATGGTAATAACACGAAACATCAGTTATATTACATTATAGCTCCGCCCACGGCACACCTCCAGGAGCTCAGTTTTTTCCGGAGAGAATCGGACAGCTGTATTTTTATTTAATAAATATGATAAAACTGAAGACTTTTTGGAGGATGCAGTACTTCTCTATTGGTATTTAAGATTAACATGAGATTAGGTGAAACTCTGTATGTTATGTACCCTTTAAATTTAATGCATTAAAATGTAATTAAATCTATACTGTATAAAACAATTAATTAAAATAACCTAATTTCAAATTATAAATAGATGACTTTCTTTAACCTTATTGAATATTAAATGACTAAGTATTCATAATTAAAGACACTGAAGACACAAACTTTAGCGTTAAGTAATTTTTTAGCTACCTTAAATGAATAAATCAATTATTTAAAATGTATTTTAATAAAAAAAGAGAAAAAAAAAACATTTTATAAAAAATATAATAAATGATTAATGGAAAAAAAAAACATTGATTTAAAATTTCTCCAGAATGACCAATCTACCTATAATTCACCAGACAGAAACATATTTTTATACACACAACCATAGCAAAATTTTATTGAAGTCCCTGGTTCATTTGGATTAGTATTTAAAAGGTAACAACCGCATCTTGGGATGGTGCTGTTATTATTCCTGTCCCCACTGTTCTTTTTGCGCTTTTAATTTCCTTTTTAAATATTCCATTATCAGAACACAAGGTTAAAGGAAAGACAAATCTCAATACATGCCATCTTCTATCCTGAACAAAGACTTACTGACACACTATAAGATCAAACTCGTCTTCTTCAGAATTCTCTTTATTCACATTAAAGAAATATGGTTTGCCTCCACCTTATATCAAAAATGTATTTAAGAGAGTCTGATTATCTATTATAGCAACTGCTAAACTCGCTTTCATACTTTTTAAGATATGGCAAACTTATTACAATATGTCTGAAAAGAATTACACTAATAACCAAATATGTTGTCTGTGGAAAGTCTGTAAATTCAGATTAGACAGTACCGCTTGTCATTTCAAAAGTCTGAAAGGAGCTGTACAGCAACCGATTCAAGGCTGCAGATAACATCCCGCTCTATTAATGACCCCCAGGTTTGAAAAAGATTTTTAAAAAGAACCCATACAATAACTTATTTTCCAGTATATGTTGGTATTGCCGGAGGCCTCGGTATTGTGAGTGTGTGAGAAAGGAGGGTGGACTGAAATTTCAACTATTTTAATCATTGCCACATGCTGTTTCTTTTATTAACACAGCGTTGGGAGGAATATTCCTGTTGAGGACTGTCAAGTGCTTCACTGATTCATATACTTTTTCCTTAAATCTGTCACCCTTTCAAATACTGTGATTTAGAGACGCACAAGAGTGTGCATTCATAAACACACACATATACAATGAGATACCATGTTCAATGTGTGCTTTTGGGAAAAAATAAAAAAGCAGATATTCAGTTTAGATAGAGATTAGGCCAAATGATCTCATACACTGGAGACAATGCTCCATTTGCCTCAGAAGGCTTAAAAAGAGCATACAGGGAACACACAGTGAGAGAAACTGACAGCTCTGTAGAAAAAATTACAATTATGGATCTGAAGAAACAGAAACACAAAGAATGAAATGCACAAGGTACACAAATTTTGTGTGAGGAGCCAGACTGGTGTGCTGTTTCCTTTGTGATTTGACTTGAAAAAATTGAACAGAGCTCTCAGACAGTAAGGAAAAGAAAGAACACGAAAAGTGAGAATGAACCAGAGAGAAGAAAGAATGATGTACAGGCTGAAATGTAGCATCTACTGTACTACTTTATAGCAAAAATAATATTTAGCTGGCCTGAAAAATCCAGATCAACTAACCATATACTACAAATATCAACTAAACTAAAAGTAAAATTTCCTTTAACTTGAATTACAAACATCCCTAAACCATACTATGCATTAACAAAAAGCAATAACATTCTATAATAATAACATACTTTTCTAGAGTTTCCGCTTTAGCTTTGTGAAACCTTACTACATAAAACATATTTGAAGGAAACAGAACGTAAGCTGAATGAGAGGTAGATTCACTCTCTGACAGCAGGTGGCACTTAAGAACAGCAATGATGTAGTGTTTCCTGGGTTACCGCTGTAAACAAAGCAGAGCTGCATTTATGAACACTACTTTAACATGCATTGTTCAGAGGCAAAATGGAAAGAAAATATGACATAAACTTTTCTAAAGACAGCCAGTTTCCCTCAGAGATACAATCATATAAACTCCTACTCCAGTTGTATCACGATTAGTTTAGGATCTCAACTGATTTTAATCGTCACATATTTGAATCAGTTTTCGACCTTCAAGTCCATCTTGATGACTTGCAGGGCAACGACTCGCGAAAAAACATCCCTGTATGAGATTTTCATATTTCTATCATATGATATAGTTAAGCATTATCACACAAGCAGCAAGTGCAATATCAGACAAGGGGCCCTATTTTAAGTTTGTAATTTCTACCTGATCTGTTTTGGCACTCAGAGTGTACATTTGTACTGTGGAAGAGCACGGCTAAACATCCAACTCCTCCTCTCCATCTCAGCCAAGCATTACATGAAGGCTGATTGACAGGTCTTGGAATTGTATCAAAGACAAGCGCCAAACTAAGTGTGTGTGTGCGGAGAGAAAATAAATATAAAAGTGGCTGGCGGCAGAGTCTGCCGAGGAGGAAGTCGGGTATCTTTCACATGCAGTGTGTCACATTCCTTTCCCACGCTATTCACATCTCGGAAAAGAAAATCAGCTAAAGAAGCCTCTTTGAAAAGGGCCCTTGATGCATTTTCACTCAGATCCACAGTGCTTAGAAGCATCTCTTGTATGCTTGTAGTATAGAAAAGGTAAAGAAACCATCTTTCACCTGCCTCACCTCCTCTCATCCTCAACTTCTTTCACTCATAATTTTATTAGGTGCCAAAACTGTCCCACAGCTGAAATTAGACTCCCCAAATGGTAAAATGATCTCCAGATGAATTAATTTGCAAGCAGCCCAGCAGATAGCATCTCGCTGTGTGGTGGGGGTGGTGATTTTATGATTTCAGGACGACGGACAGCTCATCTCAGTCTTGGCTACAGCAGTAGCTGGGAGGTTAGGCAGTGTGCCAGTCTTCAACTTTTCTTCCTTTACTTGTTTCAATTTCCTACTAATTTCTTTAAGTACTTCGTGCTGCATGCTTTTTCTGCGTAAGCTACACTAAACATGAAACGGTTGAAGAAATTTTACAGGAAAGTGCAGTTTTTCTGATTAGATTAGTACTATCCTCGGGTGACATGGGACGGGGGAGGTGAAAGCTGGTCTGGAAGCCAGAGGGAGGAGATGAGATTTTAATGGGCCATGCAGCCCTGCTCTAAAAAAGATTTCTTTAAGACAAGAGCTAACCCAGACATGGCTTTATCCGCTGTAGGAAGCAATTCACGAGAGGGTAAAGAAGCTGATCTAAGATCAGGACTGCTATGGAACTGCACATGCACTCATGGCAGCAAGCTGAAAATAAAGACTGCTCTGGGTAGAGTTTAATTACATGAGGTTGCTGCTGGAGAATAATGATGGGCATTGATTGGGTTGTGTGTGGCAGCTGAGAATAAGACTGGAGAGTGTTGACCGGGGTGTCAATTTCATTCACATCAATTAACAAAAGCAATTCTCCCTCTGCACAAGCTCCCACCTTATTTCAGATTTACAAACATTACAAGAATACAAGGCATCTCTATGTCTACTTCTTTCCCTGTCCATCTCTATATAGCAAAAAGAGATGCTCAGTACTTAAAGGGTTCATTCCAAACCCGACTTTCTTCCATGGAACAAAAAAATTAAAAATGCAAGTGTTGTGAACGTTGTTCACGCTGCTGTTTCCCAAACATACAATGACCATGTGAGTATCTGAATGTGTCAAGTCCTGTTTTTCAGTGAGTGTTGAACAAAATTGTAGCTGTTCCTTTAACAAAGCTATATTATGACTTCAGAAGACTAATTTAGATACTGCATTTTATGTGACAGACCATGCTGTAATTCAGACCAACAGTATGATTGTGAGTGTGATATTGCTTTTATACAACTGTTTAAACAAGACAGTCATTTTGAGTAATTATACAGTTTAGACAGAATATTGCCAGTAACTGTCTCCAGTTGCGACAACAAAAATTGTTTCAACTGAAGCCATGTTAGAATTTACTATCTCCAAGCAACACACAGTGGTTTTGTTCCTAAATGAACCAGTGTGTTTAAATAAATTGTTTGTGAGAATATTTCAATAACTCATTCACACAGACAGTCAAGGAAATCAAAAAAGCATACTAAGCATACTAGAAGAACTGTTTTCAATATTAATGACAATAACTATTTCTTAATTACAAAATCAGCATATCAGAATGATTTTTACAAATTTTAAAATTGTAATAATATTCCACAACATTACTGATTTTAATGTATTTTTAATTTAATAGTAGAAGCCTTTGAGACCATAATATATATATATATATATATATATATATATATATATATATATATATATATATATATATATATATATATATATATATATATATATAAAACTTTAAAACTTTTTAATTGCAAAACAAATACTCAGTCATACATCTGTGGACCAGAGATAACTTCTTGTATATAACTGCACATACCTCACCACATCTGTATGAAGTGCATTAAGAACAAAGGTGAACACACTTCCTCCAGAGAATAAAGCTACTGGCAAGTAAGAGAGTAGTGTCTGTCTGTGCATGGGGGTGAGACAGCTGTCACTGCCAATCCAAACGCACACAAAGACGAGGTGAGGGCAGGGTAAAGCATGATGGGAGGGAATGGAAGAGAGCTTCATACACACATTCATAGATGTACACAGAAACACACACTTAATGGCCTGAGATAAGAGGGTGAGACCAGGTGCTATAGAGATCAAGTTAGCTGCAGTAGAATCATAATTGAAGGCCAACAGGATGAGGTCAACGTCTATAAATAATAAACCAACAGAGGGGCATGTACAGTAACACATACAGCTACATTTGTGCATTGTCTAAGGTGACTGTTTATGCAAAAGTCACGTCACAATGCTACTGCGGGATTTAGGAAGATTAGCAAAGCACTGCCAGCAGTGTTCTTGAGTGTTTTTAGCACTATCCATGAGCTAAGACGATTTTAGTGGTTGCTAGGAGGTTTATTACAAGCCCAAGTCAAAAGAACCCATATACAAATCCTGCAGCCCAAAAATGACTCTTTAGTCCTAGATGTTATGGATGGATGACACTGGTCAACTAGCCATCCAACAACACAGTAGTTCTAAATATTTTCGTTTTCATTTATTTATTGTTCGTTAACAAAAAAATAAGATAAAAGTAAAAATGCATCTCTATACCTCTACATTCCTGAAAAACATTTATTTTTGCAGTTTAGTTCAGTCAGCCAATCAGAATCTTAATGCTTAATGTTGCATGATTTGAAGTACAGTATAACTCATGTCCATAACCAATTAGTGAAGAATAAGCTTACATACAGTAGCAATTTACTTGGTGTAAGGGGTTTGTTCAAACAAGCATAAGCATTAGCAAGCATCAGTAATTATATACACTGTAAACCATGCACCATCTGAAATTCCATTAAATTCTTACCAGTAATCTCCAGGCAGAACCTGAACCCCCACCCACATCTTTAAAAACATTGTCCACTGGGGGATCACAAGGGTAGAAGGGGTGTTTGTTGATCAAATCTGGTCACACACATTAACAGAGGTGCTTTATGATCAAGAGCATGAACGTGTGGAGTGGATATAGAGTAAATGCTCCTTTTGAAATTGATTCTGACCTCTGGTATACCTACTATGGACTGCTACACTCCTAGTATGGAACACCAAAGCCTCGATCTTCCTTCATACCTATTATCTACTGTCTGTTTCCCTCTGGAAAACCAGACAGAAAGAGAGTGAATGAAAGAGGAGAAAGAGGAATCAAATGTACTGCTTTATAACTTTTTACCGAAGATACCTCTACAGATGAGAGGACAGTATTTGGTGTAATGTTAAGATGGGCTCCACTAGGCACAGAACTACTATAATTAACAATATTTCTCTCAGACACACACACACACACACAATCTCTGCATGTGGCATAGCAGATCTAAGTGTCAGAGCTTGTTTTGGTGGTGTGTGGGTTTCAATATGACTCCACTAAATGCCAGGCAGGATCTCTAAAAGAAGTCATAAATCATCATATGGGAGCAGCGCGCCTCAATATGCGCACAAAACTGCCATCTCCCCAGGCGACAGTCACACATGCGAGCACACACACACACTCATATTTCTCACTCTCTCGCTCCAATACAAACCTCTCAGTTTCACCTACATGTACTCACACAGGCACACATGGATACAACAGTGTGGCATAATAAAAATTATCGAGTGCATTCCAAAGAACATGTGAAGCATAAAGTATGTTGATCACTCACTGCCTCCGTATGTAGAGTAACACACATTCATAACGCAAGACATCATAACCCCCGATGCAGAAGGAAATTAATGTGTTTAGCTTCAAGAGGTATACACTATGAGTCACACCTGGATACACCTACACATTCTTTATATTACTATTTTCCACATTTTAGAACAATAATAAAGTCATTAAAACACAATGGAACAATTGGAATTATGGAGAGACCAAAGAAGTTACATCGAAACTCTTTTATTCCTTTTTTTAATAATACTAAGAAACAAATTCATATAGTGTATAATGGCCTCAAACATTACTTTATGTTTGTTTAAAATGATAAAACAGTGTCATGTAAATGTGTATCATGGTCTGTCTTAATAATCGATTCTGATTGGCTGGCAGGTATGCCTTAAAACTGATTAAAGGGGTCATATTGTGCATTTTTCACTTTTTTAATTTTTGTGAGTGTAGTGTGTATGTTTGGGTATAAAAAAGATCTACAAAGTTTCAAATCTCAAAGTCCACTCCAAAGGGAGATTTAGATTTTTTTTTCAAGAACTAGAACGAACTACAGTGTTTTTTTTTATGTTTGTTTGTTTTTTTTTTTTTTTTTTTTGTGATGTCACAAAGGGGCCCATTAGAATATCATTGAAATAATTCCCGCCAACAGAAATTCGAATGGTTGGGGGGGGGGGGGGGGTGATGTGGTTAGTACGCTTGGTTGAGTACATCAGACAAGACAATGAAGAAGAAGTGCTTTCATGTTTTGTAATGCTTAAAGTAATTCAAAAATTACTATTAAAATTGACAGCAATGCATATTTACAGTTCCTTTTGAATTTCTGAATTTTTTAAATAAGCAATACATTATACCATTGCACTTATCTGTACATAGTAAGTTATTTTTCAAGGGTTTTGCCCGAAGAATGAATCCGTATTCAGAAAGGCACGGAAAACAAATAAAGTTTGCTAACAGTTGCCTGTTACATTACAGCACATAAAATTTCACTTACCACATGATAATTGAAGACGATGGCAAATAAACATCTAATCTTGTAAAATGTGTGGTAAGTGCTGCTGCTTCATAGTATAAACAGAGTACATGCGATCGCAATTCTCAAAATTAAAAGTGAAACTAAAACGTGATTGTGCACCCAAAAGCAGTTATGGGTTACCATACTTGGAACAAGTCACGACTTTCACTTTTCACTATCACTCCCCCTCTCCCTCTCCCTCTAAATTATTTTAACAAATGAAAATAATTGTTTTCTACTTTAGTATATTTTAAAATGTGATTTATTTCTGTCAAAACAAAGCTGAATTTTTCAGCAGCTATTACTTACCACCACATTAATTACCTTAATAAATCATTCTAATAAGTTTAATAATATAACTTTTTTATATTATTATTATTATTATTATTATTATTATTATTATTATTATTATTATTATTATTATTATTATTATTATTATTATGCCACTTGGTTTCATATTTTGAATATTGCAGTGACATTTATATAATCTAATATTGAAAAATGTTCAAACACTTCTGAGGCCACTACATATTAATTTGTTAACTGGTATCATAAGCTTACGGGCAATGTCACTTCATAGTACAGATTCAGTTGTCAGATTCAATATCTCGGCCAGTTGTAGGAACCTCAGGAGGTTCTCCTTCAAAGCAGAGGAAAGCGAGGAGAAGAAGAAGGAGGAGGTTTTTAAACTCTAAACCCCAGGCTAATGTATCCACATGATTGAGGGAGGAGACAGAAAAAAGAAAAAGGCCTTGGGGAAATCGCAGATAAAAATGGCTGGCAAGGTTCTGTCTGTACATTATGCTTTAACAGAAAAAAAAATGAAGGCACCCAGTGCTGACAGGAAATTAAACATGTTCGTTCTGGGTGACACGCACCTGCTCATCAGAGAATAAGCGAAAGAGAAAGGGAAAGGGGGAGTATTTTTCATGTAAATCACCATGATTGGGCCAGAGTAGCACACACATACACAACCAATCCAGACTTATCAATTATTATTCTTGTTTCCATGTATAACTGGAAAAACAACAACACTGTGTATTTTTATGTCATAAATGCCATAAAGCAAATCATATTCACACAAACGCAAGTATTATTGGATCTAAATTCTTCTATTTACTTGATTATTTTTGACAGCAGGGACAATGACCCACATGACTCAAACATGACAATGCATTCACAAATTACTAGCAGAGGTCACATGGGTATTTATTTCATGGACTTCTAGGATTTTAAGAGAACATCTAAACAAATTATTAATCATCTCGTTCGACTCGCATATATGAGGACATAGAAGAACAGTTTACCCAAAAAATTAACTTTGCTGAAAATGTACTTTCCCTCAGGCCATCAAAGATGTAGATGAGTTTGTTTCTTCATCTGAACAGATATGGAGAAATAAACAAATCCATTATTAAGATATTTTTAACTTCAAATCATTGAGTCCTCTATCTATAACACTGCTTTCTCCAGGGCAAAAATCATCTGAATAAAAATAGAAATGCACGGATCAAGCACCATTTACAAGTGAAAACAAATATGTCAGTGGATTTTGATGTGAAGACAACAGGGGATGGACTTTTTCAGGGGAGGAAATGTTATTAAAGACTTGTGTTTTGGCCAGAAGCAACCATTTGAATGGATTTGTTGATGGATTTGTTTCTTACAAACAAGCATCTTTTCACTTCATCAGAGATTAATTGATGTACTGGAGATTATTGTAATGTTTTTATCAGCTATTTGGACTCTCATTCTGACAGCACCCATTCACTACAATGGGTCCACTGGTGAGCGAGTGATGTAATGCAAAATTTCTCAAAATCTGTTCTGATTAAGAAAAATTTTGGATGGCCTGAGGGCGAGTACATTTTCAGCAAATCTCTTTTTTGGGTGAACTATTCCTTTAAGGTCACATACAATTCAAAAGCTTTTAATACAGTACTTATTTCAATAGAAACGAGAGTTCAATAGAAAATACTGTACCACTATAGTAAGGCATGACTGAAAGAAACAATAAGTGGTAGCCTGTGCTTTCGCTATATTCGTGGAGTGTGTGTTTCTTGTCCTTACTTTCTTCTTCACTTACGTCTCAGAGGATGTGGACTGCAGTGAAAGCCAGCTGCATGTACTGTTAGACGCCTGTCTCTCCCTGGAATTCCCGTCCTGTAGGAATCTCATTATGAACAAATGCTGGCAGATCAGAGACAAAGAGAAAGTAAGCGAGACAGAAAGAGCTCAATGTGAAGAATCTTTCACTGTAAAATCCATAAGAACATGTATGGCATTTTAGTCCTAAATGAACATTTGCAGAACTTCCCACAATCCCTTCAGGGACGTGTCAGCATTACACTTATTGTGCAACACTATCCAAGCCTTGGTTCTCAACCTAAGAACCTTCCAGTGGAGGAACCTGTGGAGCAGAATTACTTCTGGAGGTGATGCAGAGGTTAGAAGATGAGTGTGCTGGTCTCCTGAGAACAATCACAGCAAAACTATAAATTTTTTAGCTCATGACCATTTAATATGAATGTATCTACTGTACCACATTAAGACAAAAGTTTTGCTAATGAAAGACACTGGATTGATACATCTGCAAGCTCCAGGTTCCCTCACATCTTAGATATAAAATATCAATTAAAAATATTTTATGAATGCTTTCTAAGGCTGATAATACTATTTCTGTTGCATCTCTATTTCAGTTACCGCACTATTTATATTCTGCACTGTTTGAGCTACAGCTCCAAAAGTGCAGCTTGTTAAGAAGAGATGAGCAGTTACTTTCTAAGCAAGTAGACTTGAAATATGTCACACAACAACAATGAAAAAGCATTTCTCAGATGGAGAAAAATGTACAAAGCTTTTAAACATGAAGTTACTTTGGACCAGGCATAGAATGCAACTAGTATTGTTTGAATTTTGGCGATTTCGATTCAGATTCTGCTTTTTAATTCCAATTTTTTTTTTTTTTGATTCCCTGTTTCAATTCCAATGTGATTAAATAATGATGTCAAACATTTATCCTGTGTCTCTTTTTTGCAAACCATTTATTGGAGCTGAATACCTTGAACAAAAATGCCTCATTTGACCATGCAGAGCATCTGAGAAATTGGAGCATGGGGAGTTCCCATGTACATTAGTATTTTCACCCCAAAAAAGGGGTTTTAAGCAAGTTATTTATATCTTATGCAGTAGGCTAGTGTGTCAGTATAAATTATCAGTTTACATTTCCGAACACTCATTTTGCCATTAATTTTAATAATAATATAGTGAGATTTTTTCATAAGCAGTCTGACAACAGACAGTGCTCCACGTGGAGATCTGATCTCACCATCATTGAATCTGTTATGAAATTAAGAAACAGCTTTAACAGAGAGTAAACTTTATTAACTATTAACTTAATAAAAAAAAACTAAATATAATCTCTTTACCATTACGTAACTATTTTTAATAGCTGAAACAATAGTATAAACTGTAAAGGCTCGGGTCAGGCTCAGGCCAGTAATTCTGATAAGGTGTTGGACACGGGCCGGGTTCCAGCCTGACCATCTCTTTAGGTCAATGGCAGTGAGAACGCAAATTTAAATGTTAAAATCATACTGATGTGATCGTAGGCTGTACGGATGAACAAGTGATCACAACATTGTAATTACACACGTCCAAAGTTGAGGAATGAAACAGACGAATCATTGTAATTTAGGAATAGAATCATGCTGGTGTTTGAATCATGTTTGAGATCTTAAAAATCTATTAAATTAAAGTGCTTTATCATGTTGGAGATGATACCACTCTTGCAACAAGTTTAGCTATCAAAGATATAGCTTTTTTGGCTTTTGTTTGCAAGTGTAGCCAAACTTTGGAGCACTTAGATTAGTGAGCAAAGTCCTGGCAGATTGCTAGGTCCAGTCCTCACATATATATATATATAAAACCTTAGGAATCAATTCCTGACCTTAAGTATCCGATTCTGGAATCTGAATCGATCTTTGATTCCCAACCCTAATTGCAACCACCTTTAACACCTTAGCAATTGCAAAGTAACGCCCTGGAAATCACCCTATCAGTGACTTTTACATGGCTAAGCATCACTGCATCGCACATTTGCCGCAGGAAATGTAAAAATCTAGTTCACATTAGCAGGCGCCCAATGCCCCATGTTTAACTGAGTCAGTGGCAGGAATCAAAGGGTTTTTTAAGCCAGTGAGGCGGCTCTGTGGTCAACAGAGTGTTAGCTGTCATAACAGGATTATTGGGAATTCATCTGATGATAAGGAGATTATGCAGAGCTTTGTGTTGCCAAAGAAATCACCCACAATCCCTCTAAACAAACACCCAACTTGGCAACCTATTACACAAACAATGACCTGTTTTACACAAATGCCTCATATGAACATATGATCAGACAACATTGTTGAAAATAAATTAAAACTCCAACATATGTCATTAAATCAATTACTCTGACACATCAAAGAGTTCACATCTAAATTAGGAAAAAAGACTTACAAATATTAACTAGACTAAAAGAAAAAACACCATGCTGGCTTGCATATGGACCTAAACTAATAATGCAGCTGAGATCTCAGGAAGTCATTTTAGATATACAAAGGCTTGCCTCCATCCTGGTGAGGGTGATCTGTTTATTAACATTTTTAATTAAAATGTACAGTCTGCAAAAATATGTATACAATATTCCCTTCAAATAAAATAAGGCATTTTAGTTAGAATGGTATTTTCATTACAACAAAAACTAGGACCAAAACAAACAACTGTGTAAAATTGAACAATGAGTTGAAAATGAAAAGCGAATTCACATCTCATGCCATAAAAGTGCATTGTGCATTTATGTCGCTGAGTTTTAAAATGACACAAACTAGCTTACATTACAAGGCAACACAGGTAATCTTTCAGCAAATTACCCTGCTGGCTTTTGCAGGCAGAAGAAAAAAAAAAGTAGCAACTGTCATTTTCTTGAGAATACGATTGTGCACTGCTGTGGCTTGCAGCTAGACTAAACTGAACTCTTGTAGTAACTGAAGAATTTATTAAAATGACCTGCACGCAAATGCCATTAAGCACAGGAAACCTTTTGCCACACACGGCTGAACATATCATCACCTGAGTAGGAATGTGTTTTGGAAATATTAATTGGGAGGTGAGAATTACTTAGGTAATAATAATAAAAATTTTTAAAAAAACTCTGTTAGATGCAAAGAGACCTTTTCTTACACCAGATAAATAAAAAAAAGTGTTGGCGGATAACATACAGGCTTACCACCTCCTTCCTTACCATGTGTGTGTGTGTGTGTGTGTGTGTGTGTGTGTGTGTGTCGGGGTGTATGTTCAGACATTAGGCTGAAATTGGTAAGACAGCGAGCATTTTCCCCTCCCTGTATCATAAACCTATTAAGTTACTATCAGCTCACCAGCAGCCGCTTCTTCCTGTGATACATAGCCACATTTCCCTTGCAGCTATGGCTCTGAGCCTTCACTGCACACATCTTATCACACACAGCTTATCTCCAACAGACAGTTAGTAAAGAGCAGAGACTAGCCACAGGTGATCCAGCCTCTGAAATCCTGATCTCGGGTCTGAATCCTGGCACCCAAGGCCAGTCCTGTCACGAGTCACGACTTGAAGAGAAGAGATCTGTCCTGAACCATCAGAGAAAGTCAACTGTCCTCTCTTTTAACTTTGAACCCAGACTCACACAAGGGAATTTCACTGAGAGTTTAGCTCCAGTAAAACTTTAATGAAATGTTCACATCAACGGGGATTTTTTCAGAGACTAATGTAATGTAGACGGAAGATTATAAAGCATAAAGGCGGCAACGGAACAAAAGACTGCCAAAACAGCGTGTCACTGCCTGCCAAAACAAAAGCACTGCAAGAAAGCATTGTGAACAAGAAAACAAATTTAATTAGATCAGCATGATACATTTCTTTGCAAAAGGAAATTCAGACGTCTAACTCAATTCTCCCAATTTATTGAATGACTAAATAGAAATGTAGTATTATTTTGGTGATTTTTTTCCTAAAAAAAAAAAAATACATTAATTTGTTTCCCTAGATTTTTTTGTTGTTGTTGTTGTTGTTTGTTTGGTTGTTTGGTTGCCAAAGCTCAAAGCAATATGTGTGGTGTATATCTAAAAGTATCAAAATCTAAAAAACCCATACCAGCAGTGGCATATGGTGCAACATCATGCTGATTAAAAATATATATAAATTAGGATCTTATCAAATTCAAGTTTGGAATGACTCAAGAACACTCAAGATAAAATCAAACACTACATTTAGCAGGAAACAATATGAGATACAAACACCTCCTTTATCGTTGGTTTTCATCTTTCATCTCTTAATGCACATAAACTTGTTGCCATTGGGGTTTAACACTGACCTTGTGGCAAAACTGAGGCATTTTTAAAGCATGCTAGTGGCAAAGAAATCACTAGAGGTAAGAGAGAGAGAAAGAGGAAACAGAATGAGGGAATATACTGTATATCGACACAAAGGTAAAAAAAGACAGAGGCAGAGTATAAAGAAATAAGAGAGAGAAAAGGGATTAATGACAGAGAGGGGGAATACCGTTGTTCAGGTGAAAGGGGAGGGCTGCAGCACAGGGCTGATTTATTTTGTGTGTATCTGTAAAGAACTGAATCCATCTGGCACGGCACAAAACCATCAACACTGTAATTAAAATGCAATTACCACCTCTCTGCTCCCCCAGCCTCACTGTAATCCCAGAGAAATCATTCCATCTGTGTCACACATATACACACAGACACACGACCATCATTTTCCCCTGCATCCCTTTCCTCTGTGTGTCCATCTTTTTTAACAAGCTTATGGATTCTACAGCATCTATGGATGGGCTGTAGTCACCATGAAAAGAACATAGATTTCGAGGGGTGGGATGTTATGGCTGAGGTCTTCAACTTTCCAAATCAATGAAAACCAGCTCCTGCACTGAACAACAGCTACAGGATATGAGCTACATTCCTACTGTGTGAAAGAGAGGGCCCATACAGATGCACCACTTAGTGCAGAGCTCAAAAATAAGAATTGAATATATTATAATTATAATCAGGGCTCTGAACCGGTTCAAGGAACGAAAACGAAAACCGTAAACGAATGAAATTTTGACAGGAACAGAACCAGAAAGTAAATAAAATTTCAAATATTAAACGGAACAATAACGATTAACCGTTTAATATTTGAAATTTGCTGTCAACCAATCATGAATTCCAGTAGTACGGCATATGCAAATGTGAAGCTAAAGCCAATAAGTGAAATGTCTGCTCATCTGTGAACTCATCAAGGCCAAGTCTCAATGGCAATGCATCGGCTTCAGGGCCGGATTAAGACCAAATTGGGCCTGATGCTGCAGAGCAAAAAGGGCCTATTTTTTCTCTGCGTTGGTGTATGTGCATTCGACACTCAAGCGGCATCATGCTTAGCCTTTCCTGCCCCATTGAGGGCCGCAGCTCTCCTTTGACTATTCTATTAACTTTGAGAAGCTACGCTCGCCGGGGGCTTTGGACACCATCATGCACAGATAGATGCGCAACCCAATTTTGACATTTGGAAATGTCTGAGAAAGATTCAACGATAACAAAAACTTGTACAAGCTCTGATGATTCATTCACAGTAATAGGTTTCTGAGTGCGCATAAATGCAGCAAACTGTAGCTATCAGCTAATTTTGACCGATTAATAATCAGTTAACCTGTTAAATGTCACCCCGTCCCGTATAAGGGACGCCTACGTTGACTATACTATATTACAATCAAATCTAATCTAATCTTGACAAACTGTATATCGTTGGAAAGGTCTAAGACTCCCAAATATATATTTTACCAATATTTTTTGTCAAAAATTATGGAGGAAAAGTTATAGATGAATTTATGACAAGAGTGCACCCTCAGAAATCTACATTACAAAATGAGCTTTGACCTTTGTTTAAAAAAAAGACTTCCTTGTTAACTTTTTCTTTATCACATTTTAGAAATCATCAGAAGTTATATATATATCACTTGAAAACATAAAATCTCAAAATTCATCCTTCAAAACCCATTTTAAAATCAGACATTGCATTACCATGTAAATGGTACATCAAAATCATGTTACAAAATGTTTTCAGTCATGAGTTATAATAATTGAGGTTTGTATCATGCACATTCATGTCTATCTTCAAAAACGTGAGTGACAGTTAACAGGTTAAATGGTTTAAAAAGTCATTTATTTATTTTCAGTAAATTATCAACATATTTTAAAAGGTTTGCTGCATGGTTAAAATATGTTATATATATACACATATATATATATATATATATATATATATATATATATATATATATATATATATATATATATATATATGTATGTATGTATGTATGTATGTATGTATGTATGTATGTATGTATGTATGTATGTATGTATGTATGTATAGAAAAAAGTTTTTTTAGATAAAAAAGAAAAGAAAAGATTACTTCATTCAGAAATAGACAATGCATGGAAACATTTGATTTTGTGTCGAGACCCAACGTTGGTTTCAGTTTCGTTTTAGCCTAAATTAATTATTTTTGGTTTGTCGTTAATATTGCTATAGCTTCTTATATCAAAGAATATTGTTTTAAAAAAATACGGTTATTAACTGGTATTTCTTCCACCCGAACCGGTTTCGGAACAGTAATAATATCTGAGGAAAGTAAGAACAGAAACTTTAAAATAACGATTCTGCTCGGAGTGAACCAATTGATTTTTTTTTTTCAAGCCCTGATTATAATACAAATATTTTGACATTTGAAATAAAATTAAGTTCTTTTATCTATGCTTTCCATTTGCAATATGCAATAAATTTTAAAGTTAATCTAAAGTAATGTTTTTCATTTGCAATAATTTAAATTATATATATATTATATAGCTAAAATGCAACTTCAATATCTCATTCCTCTCTTATAAAGTTTCTTCTCCATTAACCACAAGCGGCAAAATATAAACATTTTAGTTGTTGATGCATGAAATCTATCTGTTTTCAGCAGAACCAAATATCACCTGTCCCTATGTATAAGTCTCTGTCCTTGAAAAAGTTAAGTTCATAGGAATCAAGAAAAGCATTTTGTTTCTGAGAGCTCCAGAAACTAAATGAGGTGAATATTTGCCAGACTTGAGATAAATGTCCAAAGAAAGCAAAAGAGCCTCGCAGGTCTGTGTCTGAACTGTATCTGTAGTCTGTGTGTGTGTGTGTGTGTGTGTGTGTGTGTGTGTACAGATCTGTTGTTGTATAGAATAGAGGGGAGTACTGAGCTGTCCCTTCTGATATAAAAGCTTAATTACTTCTGACTAAGTCTGTAATTAAAATATATCCCAGCAGCCAGACCTACCTGTCGGAGAGAGAAAGAGAGAGAGAGAGAGAGAGAAATCACTGATAAATCACACAGACACAGACAGGGGAATGGGAGAGAGATTAGAGAAGAGGAGAAAGAGAACATGAGGGAGAGGAAGAGATAAAGATAGAAAGAACAAGTTTCCGCAGGGATGAAGAGTTAGAAGGTCAACCGAGAGAAGAGAGAACTTATGAAGTATGGCAGCAGACACAGATGTTTACGAAACACTCATTTCATGTCAGTCGTGTAAAATGCATATACATGTATATGTATCTAGCCCTTTAACTGTCACCCTGTGCCGTATATGGGACGCCTACATTTACTTCACTATATTACAATTAAATCGAATCTAATCTTGACAAACTATATATCGTTGGAAAGGTCTAAGACTCCCAAATATATATTTTACCAATGTTATTTGTTAAAAATTATGTAGGAAAATTAATAGATTAATTTATGACAAGAGTGCACCTCAAAAATCTTCGAGTTCTGACCTTTGTTAAAAAAAAAAACATTTTAAAATCAGACATTGCATTATCATGTAAATGGTACATCAATATCATGTTACAAAATGTTTTCATTCATGAATTATAAAAATGAAAGTTTGGATCGTCCACTATAAAGTCTATGTTCAAAAATGTGAGTGACAGTTAAGGGGCTAGATTACACTTCTAAATCGGTGTACTTAATTTTAGCATGTAAATCCAAAAAAATACTTGTTTTAAGTTTGATAAAAAAACAAAATACAAAAAAAATTAAAATATTTTATGCTTAAATAGAAAAAAAGGTTTGGGGAAAAAAGCTCACATGATCACAAATGTCACCAATTTGATTAGTGACTTGGAAATATGGCAGCATTTTTATTTTCAAAATCTTAAATGACTTTTGTGTGACCCATTATGTATGAAATTACACAAGAACAACAGGTTAGGAGGGAGGATGCAATGTTTTCGAACAAAAAAACAGACTTACTGTGGAATCTGAGAGGACTTTCCACTGGGCCCCGTTTGGACGAATGGATGGGGAATGAGAAATGGCAGCACACTGAAGCCACTGGATTTAAAGTACAATTTTTATTGCCAAAAAAAAAAAGAGAAAGAAACATTTTGGGAAATGGCTTTGCTACTGTGAGTGCCTGATGGAACGTTGTCTGCCTCACTACCATTGCATTTCACCAACTTCCTTCAAATCATTCCATCAGGGCTAAGGCAATATTCTGGCCCCAAATCTGGTTCTCCTCCTCTATTGTGCATATGATTAGGGCTCTGAAATCGACACACTAAATCTTCACAGCTGGATCCGACACTAACACTATGTGAGAAATGAAAATTTAAACCAGAGAACTCTGTTAAGTGGAAAGCACGGTGAGCATAGAAGAACTGACAACGTGTTGATCTCACAGTAATTTGTGTGAAGGGGAAAGTCATACACAGCTGTCAGCATGGCGGGGTATAACCACACCACAACACTTATAAGTGGGAAAACTATCAGGTTACCCGACTCAGGCAGCCCAGATGCTCTAATTCCACTCTGTATTCAACACAATCCTAGAGTCTATTCATAAATGTTTGAAATCTGGAGCAAGACTAGGAACTCTCCAGAAAAGAAAGGCAACTGCAATGAAATCTTTGGCAGTTCATAATTTGACCTCCGGCGAAGAGTGGCTTCTTCCCACTGAATTTGTTGTAGTGGAGCCTGGAGTGCTGACAAAACGGCTTGCATTCCCTGTAGTATTCAAACTGGAGAGTTTTAAAAAATGTCAAAGAATTAGTATAATTTAGAGTACTTCAAAACTGGCTGACAAATAATGCACACGGATTAAAATAGTTTTTTTTCTATTATTATTTAAACTGGATGCCTCATGAATAGAGAAAAGCTTCAACAGGAAAATCCCTCTTGACTTTGGCCAATTTCTGAGTGACAATAGCACACTTGAGGCCTGGACTGATTAGCCTGTTGGTTAAAGTGAACAGGGTGCTACTTCATTCCGCCTATCCACTGATAGCATGATGACAGAACCCGAATTACAGAAACTTCAACCTACACATCCGTGAACCTTGAAGGAAACCTAACAACACAGACCCATCTAGAGAAGTCTGAAATCAAATGCTACATGTAAAAATATAACAGCCTCGGCCATATTTGCTATACTAGTACATGTTCTGAACAAGTCGTAAAAATGTTGTGCATTTTAACTAAATATCAAGAAAGACTTTTTTGCATTAATTATCCATCTCAGATGAATGGATGGATGGACAGTTAGTCAGTTGGACAGGTAGTTAGGCAAAATGACAATGTTAGATAAAATGACAAATAAAATGACTGACAGACAGACAGACAGAATTTTTGTGAACTGTCCAAAAGGTTGTTTGATTGTGAAATGCTCACACTGCAGGTCAACAGTGTCCCAAGCAGTGATTTTAACTTCAAGTCACCACATGCTCACCACAGCTGGTCTAATGAAAAACATTCCCCACAAGTGCGTAAAACATACCATATTCTTATTGCACAAAGAAGTGCAATAAATGGGCCTACCATCCTCTGTGGCTCCACCTTGACTGCCGCATAATTCTGACCTGATTAAGTTACTGACAGTAAGAGTGGTGACGATGAGGAGATGGAAATGGATTGAGCCCGGTGCCTGGAGTCACTGATCCATCTCAGGTGGAACTCCATCCAGCGCTTTCCCTGAATCATCAATCACCTCGAGTGCTCCTCTGTCCCAGATTAAAAGGCCTGTTTGCTACATCCTCAGGCCAGAGCCTTTATCACAGCACAGGCTTGCCGGATGGACGGCACAAGCCATCTCGTGAAGGCGCCTACTGTACAAGATGGGAGTATAACTGGATCAGTCAAACCATCACCTTTGTCATGTACACCTCAGGTAAAGAATTGATTTTTTGATGTACTTTCATTAAAAATATAACATTTATTATTGGTGAATGAGTACTTGTGAGGGGATTTTGAATTTAATTTCATATTTGTTTCACAGCATGTTCATATTTTGCTAATGTGATTCTGTCCTTTTCTCCTCTCAGAATGTGTTGTGAGAAGTTTTTCGATGAAGTGAGTGAGGAATGCTCTGCACTGCCTAAGCGAAGACACAGCTTGGACCATTGATTTGTTTACTAATAGTGAAAGGATGCAGCAGACTGGCTCTTGGCTCTGTAGCTGGCTGGTCTATTGAATAATCAATATCATTTTTGTTCTTTTCAGGCTATAAAGACTGCTGATTCTAATCTGCTGGACACATAAGACAGGAGAAAGCTGAACCTTTTAGCAAAATCCCCAGCTTCTGGGAAGGCAGACAGACTGAAAATGACAGCCACAAAAGATTATTGTGTTGTTAACACGTTGAAGTACTGAATAAGACTTAATGCCCTTAAAATGAAACTTTGTTGCCTCTGAGAGAACAATTGTAGGAATTTTATGAGAATCATATATATATATATATATATATATATATATATATATATATATATATATATATATATATATATATATATATATATATATATATATATCCCAAGCATACAAATTGAATACAGATGGAAAGAGCAAGTTTTAGTATAATCACTCAGGTTTCTATTTGATTGTGGCCTATTAAACCCTGTGTACATTGTAAGTGAGCAACAACACTAAATCGCTCCCATAATGATCAACAGAGCCGTCTACACAGCAACCATGCAATGCTGTGCCACTAAGGAAAAAAGGTATAAAACGTTTCCTGCACCAAAGGCATTTTAACCCAAGTTGTGAGCCTGCATTTGATGAGACAGACTGGGTACAGTGAAAGAAAGACATTAAATTAACAATATGCATTTTTATTGTATTTTCTTCACTGGCTGCATGCAAAACAGCTATGAGTTATGAGCCAGTTTGCAAAATAATGAATCAGTGCCAACAGACTTATACTTATACATATACACAGTATATATTATCAATACATTATCAATTATATTTTTATTTTTTATTTAAAATACATTTTCAAATAAGAAACAAAGTGTACAGGTATGTGTGTGTTTGTGTACTTTTATAAATTATTAACTGATTGTGTTGAGCAGAATTATTATATATTTAGAATAATGTTGGTAACTAAACAGTTTGATGACTTTAAAACCTGTTAACCCGCACCTGGATGCCAGCGCAATGAACCATATTTGTTTGCACATTTCAATGTTTATGATATAGATTAAATGAAAAGGGACATAATTAATCTTTACAAACTATATATCATTCTTAGATCTAAGCCTCGAGAATTGACGATAGATTGCTGTTATTCAATGGAAAGCTTATAAAGAATGTATTTGCTAAATTTGTGTAATCAGTAAACATCAAAACATGCTTAATCAAAACGCAGTACGTACCAGATTCATCGTAATAGCAAGTCACAAACACATCCATAGCTGTAAATCCAGTTTAGTTAGAAAGGTAAGGGCCACTGAACAACATCCCATATAGCATTTTTAGTCCAACGAAGCAATAACATTTTAATATGGATGTTAATTATTAATACGTTATTGTTTGCATCCATTATGGAAAAACTTACACTCAAAAAACTGCATCTTGGTTGTAAAAAGGTTAGGGTTAGACATAATCAGTCAAAAAAATGGTTGCAGGAATCTCATTTTTCAAGGTTTCTTCTTCAGATTTGAAATGAGATGTGCCTGTCAACCCATTACTTTTCTGGATTGCTCCAGGACTGATTTCATGTATTTTTATTTGAAATAAAATAAAAATTCAGAGTGGTACAATTTTTTTCAAGGCACTTCAGTGTTTATAACTTTTTAACTCTGAATGATGGATAGTAAAGCCCAAAGGGTCTTCTTTCCAAAGACACCAAAATTGTGTGTGTAGCACACTGAAGTCAGGAACTGTTAACAATTTTAAGTTTTGGTTTAGGTTTTGTTTTTACACAATTTACAGAAGAAAGTGAGTCATACAGTTTTGGAACAACACGAGGGTGAGTAAATGATCAGAGAATTTCATTTTTGGGTTATACTTTCTGCTATGCCATCTTAATATGCAGAAACAATTATAAGCATAACAGTACAGAGTGTGAACAAAATTATGTAGAAAAACACTGATAATGTACATAGCTGTGTAATTATTCCTTTCAAGTTTTATAAGTCAAAGGGTCAAACTTAAGCATCTGCATTTTGAACGAATTAGTACTTTTTCATCTGTTCCAGTAAGAAGAGTAGCGCCGTGGTGCAGATGGAGTGGTAGAGACATTGATCTAATCGAGTCTGACTTCCTACCACCACCCACTGCCACTGTCCATCTGTACAACACCCCAGCCATGAGCTCACACTTTCTCTCTCTCTTTAAGAATCTCCTATCCAGTCACCCCTGTCTGTGCCACAACATCTGGACAAGTTTCAGGCAGACCAAACCTGATGCCAACCTGCCTAATAGCCTATGGAGTCAATTATGAAAGAGAAAATGTTGCAGCCTAATTGTTAATGGCACCATCTGGATAATGGCACTTTTCAGGGAGAGATTCCTTACCTGGTCATCAGGGATTTTCCATTCCAACGGCCTCCAAGTGCAATGGAGGAGAACCAAAAGAAAAACTGTTTTTCATACCTAATGAAGTTCCCTTTTAACAGTGCTCATTGTGCACGATATAGTGCATTGTGTGTGTGTGTGTGTGTGTGTGTGTGTGTGTGTGTGTGTGTGTGTGTGTGTGTGTGTGTGTGTGTGTGTGTGCGTGTGCGTGCACATGTGTGTGCTCTTCAGCAGCCACAAAGTGTTTCTCCATCTTCATTTCGATGTGAAAGGAACTGGGGGCAGTCAACTAATTAAATGCCACATTCTGTCTAATGGCTTATGAAAATAAAAAAATAAAAATTCTCCTGAGCAGTTCTTTTCAAATACTATTTTCTCTCTTTCCCTTTGTGTCATAAGATGAGGTTCAAATGTGCCAGAGGGAAAATGCCTGTCATAACTATTAATTAAAGCCGCACCTTCACAAAACAAAGTAAGCTTCTAATGTGGATTATTATTATTATTATTATTATTATTATTATTATTATTTTACAATGAAGAACCACAGTTATGATATCATGGTATACTGACAATTGCCCCAAAAAAGCATTGACACTTAAGTCACTTAAACTTATAAAAAAAATGATTTAACTAAATGAAGTTTTAGGGTGCTTTCACACTAGCACTTTTGGTGCGCACCCAGGGTCGATTGGCGTCAGAATTCAGTTCGTTTGGATGATGTGAACGCTGTTTTCCGTACTGGGATGCGCACCCGCGAACCGTACCCAAGTCCGCTTAAAAATGGTGGTCTGGGGTACACTTCATGTGAACTCTGGTACGGTTCGCTGCTCATGTGAACGCAATCGTACCAAATCGCGGAAGTGAACCGCTTTTAATGACAAATTATTTGATGAAAATGTGTGTTTGTGTGTGTGTTTTACTCACTTTCCTGATGAGCGTGACTGACCCACTGCAAGCACAGAGCTGTACATCTCATCGATGTTCGCCATCAATGTTCTTTAGAGCATTTTCAGTAAATTCGAAAGACAGACACAAGTGCCATTATGTACCGAAGCTTTATCAACAAAACGAACAGTTCAAAAACGTAAAACATAAAAGTGCACAGAGTAATGTTATGCATTTGCCTCCTTCTCCTGCGCTGTTGTTACCAAGCAATGGGGTAAACAGCTGCTGGCTTGATGACGCAAGCGGACTCAAATATTATAATATGGGTTCGGACTCAAATATTATAATATGAACACAGTCCAGCGGGGGCAGGGGGAGTGGGGAGCAACCGAACCAAGTGTGAAAGCACCCTAAGTTTCAATATAATAATAAATAAACTGTTCAAAACTAAGATGTAAAGTCTTGAAAAATGTAAGTTAGTGCTAAGAAAAGCTGTAGCATCATTTATGTTTAGATTTCACTTGGTTGAAATTTTTATGTTGAATTTATATTAAATAACATATATATTTCAGACAACTTTAAGTGTGACTAAATGTGACCAAAAGTGTCCATATACCTTTTGGGGGCACTATATATCATGTTATTGAATAATTACTGTATTCACCTTGATAAAATGACCACCTTCCCTTATTTCATCACTAAGCCGGTTCTTTAAATTGGCACCTCTTCTCAAAAGACTCTCTTCTTGTGAAAGCACAGGTTCTCATGGGAGGGAGAAGGTATGGAATCCTGCATGAAATGAAGCAGTGGACTTCCCTGGAAGCACACGTCACAACTGCTGGACCAGGATACTTGGATGTCAGGGCCTTCACTCAATAGAGGACTTCCACACATATGAAGTTTTTTGGATGTTCGTTCTCTGGATATTTTGCACCAAAGTTGTGTTTAAAATGATGCTTATTTTATTTAAAACAGATGCCTCTCCGAGGCCTGATGCCAAACCAACTGTGTCAATCTTCACTAACCCAAACAAATGATATACCATGACAGTCAACTCTAAGTTATTAAATTATTAATTCTTATTACTCTGAGAATACAATACAGTAGTATCACCAAAACAGTGACTTGGCACTTCTATTTAAATGTACAGAGGATGCTAAGCTCACTTCACCTCGCTATCTTCCTGCTGCAAAGAACAAAAACATAATTTTTTCAGTACAGTTCATGCTTAAACAAATGTGATTGGACAAACACTTTGTGTTTGCATGTGTGTATGCTATCTATCTAGACCAGCCAAAAACAACAGAGTTTGAAGGAGATGATAGCAGGAAAGAGAGAGAGAGACAATATTACCTAGAAACAGACAGGTATAAGATACGGAAAGGAGGAAGAGGAGGAGGGGGTAGACTGAAAAACACATTTACTTAGCGTTTGGCACACGGCTTACAAATTCAGTGCAGCATGAAGGACAATTGGAGCTGAGAAAGGCAACACTCCATATGAAGGACACTAACATGAGAAAGAAGGGAAATGTAAGTGTGTGTGTGTGTGCACGTGCTAGAGAAGCCTAATGAGATAATTTATCTCTATCTACAGTTCTCAAGCTTAAAAAATGACCCTAGATTATCTCGGGTTAACTTAATCTGTACAGTTACTGTTGTGACCAGCTCATAAACACACCACAACATATGTAATAGGGTTTTAGAAAATATAGATATATGTGAGTATTTTGTTTGGCGATACTGTATCAATTCTCAAAAACTAAATATCGATATTTTCCAAAAAATTTTAAAATGTGGTAGTTGTTTCGTTTTGAGTTCGTCTCCCGACTGCTAGATAGCAGTCTTCATCTCTGAACAGTTACAGGAAATACTAGCATTAAGGAAACCCACAATCATAAGCGTTAATATAGTTTGCTGCCAGTAATGTAAGAAGAAATAATTGTTCCAGTTTCCTCCTCGGTGTACAAAGCTGAAGTTTGACGTCATTTGGGATTTTGTGGTAACATCCTCCCCGGACCACGGCATGGGTGGCACCTCGGTTCCGCCGCTTGCCGTGTCCCGTGTGTGGGGCGCGGCAGGCTGTAGGGTCGGAAAGTGGCTTTTCTATTTTTTTTCTGCAGCTTTATCTAGTGGTGGGGGCGTTTTGTCCAGTTGGGACAGTGCTCGCGTCGCAGTCTGGGTGATTCCACGCGGAACAAAACTAAACACCTGTGAAATCCAAGTTGAAAAGTTCTGAGAATGTTCAACATCTGTATATATTTTATTGTTTTACAATTGTTTTGTTTTCTTTAGGAATCCTGTAAGAACTTTATATTTCATTGATATTAAGCAGATGTAATTTTCTGTTTAGATCAAAATGTTATGACACTGTCACAAGTGTAATCTTAAACTGTCAACCTTTAAAGCAGGGTCTTAAAATATATATGTTTTTTTTATAAATACATTTTATACATATACATTTAACAAAAAAAATCCTGCAAGCACTTGAATTAATCCCCCTTTACTCGTACTGCACAAAAAGTGTTTCAATAACATTGAATGTTACAGGGACTGATTATTGCAAATGCAGATCTCAGTGTGTTCTGGTTAATCAGTTTTTATTTATTGTTAAGGTTTCCATATGGTGGTGTATCGCAATATATCTTATTGAAACCCCTGTATCGTGATTCTTATCGTGATTCTTACACAGCCCTAATATGTAAGAGTTTTCCATTTGTGTTTGAGTGGAATTCCCCCTCTGCCAAACAATCCGTCCCATTATGGTAGATCAAACACAAACTAAAACCTATTCCCACTGCAGTAGCAGAGCTGGCATGAAATAAACACTTTCACACCCCACTCTAATTGAAACAGTAGCATTAGCAGTGAGCTGTCAGCCATGAGCTGAAACAAATGTGCGTTTGATTTGTTATGGTTTGTAAAGGAAGGGGTTAAAGAGAAAAAGCAGGTGCACTAACGGCTGGCTGACAAATGGTGAGTGAGCTATATGAACCATGAAATGAACAATCAGGCAGTAGAAGGCAGCAGGCCTTTCAGCACCATGGTCAGTAACAGCTACAGTAGCTGCCTGAGTGATGGTATTCATGAGGAAAGAGAGAGAGAATGGGGAGTGATGAAGAGGGGATCCTTCAGCAGAGAGATTACATGCTGTTTGGATTTCAAAACTATGATTGGAGGAATGTATCCCATCACAAAATTAATCAGAAAGAGTATTTGAAAGTAAAAAAGTGAAAGTGAAAGTCGTGACATTTGCCAAGTATTGTAACCAATACTCGGAATTGGTGCTTTGCATTTAACCCATCCAAGTGCACACACACAGCAGTGAGAATTGAACACACACAGACCATGAACACACACCTGGAGCAGTGGGCCGCTATATCCAGCACCCAGAGAGCATCTGGGGGTTCAGTGCCTTGCTCAAGTTTGTTTATTACTATTTATAAAGCACATATTCTGCATGAACATATTCTACATCCCTAAGCAGCAAATTAGGAGTTTATTGAAGCAAAAGTTGTAGTTAATGGTTTATTAATAGCGAGAATTGGACCTTAAAATAAAGTGTGACCGAAAACCCATACACTTTTATTTACTAGCTAGCTATCATTTCCAGCTGTTACTGCTAATTAAAATCCAAATTTTTTGATGCCGTTTTGTAAAGAATATACAAACACATATATATATATATTGTTTCTAAAACAGATAAAAACTGTTTTTTTTTTCTTAACTATTGTCCTGGGCTAACAGATAAGTCAGCTAAAATATTTAAATATTTTTAAAACATTATGAAAAGAAAGTGCACGGTACCAAAACTTCACTCAGGAACCACAAAGTGGTGTCATTGTAATAGGGGTGTAATTAAAAACTGCCTCTCATCAAACTGCAGAGATACCAATGAATGTGTGAATACAGAGAGTATGAAATCATTCTTAATTACACATTTGTCACAAGAGCAGCATTCAGTCTCCTCTCTGTGTGTTTTAATGCCACCTTCTTTACTCACGGATTTATTCTGCAAAAAACCTTGTCCTGATGCCTCATTACATTGGAAAAATTCCATGCATCTTTCATGTGCACATTCATTTTTCATTTCAAACACTGACGATCTCTAGGGACCAATGGTTTGACAACACAAAAATCCCACGTTAACATGGGATAACGAATCAGGCAGAAGCCACAGGATTTCAATTACTTATATTTACAACCTGTTCCATATCACACATGGGTGTTTTCTCCTTAAAGCAAACATTAAAATTAATATTGTAACTGGAGTGATGCCTTCCACAAGCCTGCAAAAAACCTGCAACATAACGGATGTTATTTACTGGTTTAATTAATGTAATGTTAATCTTTTATTAAATCAGGGGATGTTCTCTCAATTACTCAGTCTGACTGTGAGGGATGAATTAATAACTCATTGATATTTAAATGCAAACCTTTTTTGTAAGAGATTCTGCAGATTACCAAAATCCATTGTTCCTGATATCACATTACATTAGATTGAAAACTTGAAAGTCAACTGCAAAAAGCACAGCCCAAGATTAAGGTTGATATGGAGGATGAACGATATAGCCCTACCAGATACCTGCTATCTCGTATCAAAACATGAAATATAAGCAACTGACAGAAACGTTCACAGAACAAAATGACTTTCTATGACTCTCTCTGTCATGGACCACCCCGGATTGTTCTGGCATTTCAGAATATCTGAGTGCATGTTTACTGATACCTGGGTTTTAATTTGGCTGGGAAGTGTTATAGGCTGTTAATCAGGCTCCTTCAGGTATTTCCTAACCATGTTACATCTGGCTGATGAGCCGCTTGGAGCTTCAGCTAGCGCTGCTGATCAAATTCCCCGCTAGTCTCCTGATGAAAACATCATTTGTTTTGCATCCCAGCACTGAAAAACAGGGCTGGCTGTGACTCTCATTGTGGGCTCAGCATACTGCAATTTACACTGAATGAAAATGACAGCCACTGAACAGCGGCAAAAGCAATTATGGAATGCATGGGCCAAACAAACGTGTGTGCATTTGTACCACGATAATACAATCTGCACAACCAAAGGCGCTGCATATGTTTCAGCTATTAATGACATATGAATTCAACCTGCTTTCGACGTAAACATGGCATTAAAGCACTTCCTGGGTGAGATTATTATCCAGTTTATTATTATAAAAACTACCAGAACATACATTAAAATCACTCCATTTCATACAAGCTGTGAATGATTCCGTGATATTACCATTATTTGGTTGACAAATTTAAGAGGATGTTTGGCTTTATTTCTACTCTGGAGAGACTAGACCTTCTACATCTAAAAGACAAACACCAGATGTTTACTCTATGCAAAGAGTCTTTGGTATACCTGTGAATATATTTATTTATTATTATTATTTAGGCATTTAACAGACGCTTCTATCCAAAGTGACTTACATTGCATTCAAGCTAACAATTTTCTCCTAACACGTTTTCCCAGGGATTCGAACCCCCAACCTTGCACTTGCTAATGCATTGCTCTACCAGTTGAGCTACAGGAACACTGTTGTGCACCTCTGAGACCACAAAAAGAGTATGAGAGTGAATACAACATTTATCTCAAAGCAGTTTTATTTTACTACTCAATAACTGAGGACATGGAGAATGAAATTCAGGTTTCTGCAGGTTCCTTCACAGATTAAAGGGTAGGTTTCCTAGAAAAAAGGCTAAATCTTGTGTCAGACTTGCAAAAAACTATTCAATTGAAAATCAGCACTGACAGTGTAATTTAGCCCAGGACTAGACATAATCTCTTATCTGAGAAAGCATCAGCGAGGGAACTGTTGTGAACGAAAACTACATTTCTTTCTCACCTCTACTTTAACTGAACTTTAGGTCAGAATCTTAAAGAACAGTGGCATATCGATCATCTTAAGATCAACTATTAATTTCTTTCCTGCAGTACTAAACATGCTTCTTTCAAAATAATAATAATAAAAAAATAGCTAGGTAAATCTCAGACTAAATGCCACAGTTGCTGACAAATGTCTGCTTAACTGAAAACTTTCCTGAATCATGTGCTTTAAGGAATCAATATTCAGTAAACCAGGCCAAGCCTTGATTTTTTTTGGTCCATTTGGGATGCGAGTTCCCACACATGCCGTCACACAGGTCTCTATGTGTGTTATGTGTTCTTGTCTGTTGTTCAGATCAGAATCAGCATGCCTGCATATGTGCACTCGGTCATTCTCAATGGTCATTAGGTTTTGCAGATAAAGCAGCATCATGAAAGATTCATGGAGTTTGAGGTGGGGCATAAGGAGATCTTAAAAAGCTGGTGGTGGTGGTGGTGGTGGTGAGAGCCGTATATCCTCTGGTGCACATGGCACGGAGTCCTGTGGTTAGTACACTTGTGGATAAGAAATGCTTTTTTCCCTTTTACCCTGCCTTATTCGCTCTAACTATAGTCATGGCAGACAGAACACAAACTGTCAGGCCCATTTCCTGATTTATGAATCGGTGGTACTCAGAGTTCTGTGGACATGGACCACCAACAATCAAGAGCAGCCATCTCACATTTCTATGGGTATGTTACAATCATCCATTAGTGTCCTGTAAAGTGGACATTAGGATTGTGCCGATAGACAATAGTATTGTGTATCGACGATAGTCAGAGATATTGACAATAGCAGATGTCTTTGTCAACAGTCAAGACGATATTAGGCTCATTCTCCTATTAATGTATTCAATTATTATTATTATTATTATTATTATTAGGGGGCCTATTGTTATTTGGTTATTTTCATCAAATTGTACCTCAGCACCACACTTCACATGTACAAATGAGGATTAGGAATCTCGTCCAAATCTATAAAAACAGACTATAAAACTTATAGCCCTATTTGGACGGGACTAGTTTTCTAAACTACGTTTGAGTTTCGATTCTTACCACCTGACGTCTGCGATTTTCATGTACTAATTCGGACGGGACTAACATCTCCGTGTTCATTACAGAGGTGGGAGGGTCTGATTTGTGCATCCGGGCGTCACAGAGATCACGCTCTCTGTATGCGTGCATTGCATACAGTCGTTCGGATTGATTAATATTATTACACAATAAATACTAAATGGCTAGTACAGCAAAACCATGTTAATGTGTGGTTTCTTTAGTTTACCTGGTTTACCTTATCTTTCTTTTCTTTTTGTAGTAGGCTAAACCCATGTTTAATTTTCATAAAGGTACATCTGTGATTAAAGCATTATGTAACTGAGTGTGCATAAATGAATGTGAGTAATCTTGCCTGATGCTGATATTACAATAGCCAGTATTAACAGTTTACATGATTTTATTATTAATATTATTATTTATAATTATTATTTCTTTGCCGGGAAGCAAATATATAAAAAATGCGTGTGGTAAGAGCATCTACGGTAATTCGCGTTGGCCAAAACACACGAGGAAACGCGTTGTGAAATAAAATACCGCTTGCTATCACAGACATTCGCATTCGGACGGGATTAGTTTTCTTTGAGGATCACTGAGTTTGCTGAAAAACAGTAGGTAATTTGCTCTGGAATTATCACAGAGATTTGGATGGGGTTAAAATCACCAAGTACGTCTGTGAAACACAGATTTCTCTAATGACCACCTGTAAAACTAGGGCTTTAGTCCACATCTAAATTGAAATGCAAGGTGATAAACTAATATTTACAAATTATTTCAAGAGTGCCAAAAGAGACATCTTTTCAAGACATCTTTTCTTGAACTGTATGAAAGAACATGCTGTAAACTGTAAACTGATGTCAACACCATTTAGTGCAAACTTGTCACAGGACGCACGGTCCAAATAGCGATGACTGTTGTATCCAAGTATATATGAACTAAGCTGTTTTATATATTTTTATATTTAAAATGTTAGTTTATCAGTTGATTATTTAGACTTTTGGTCTCTATCTTATGCACGTGAAGTTTAAAACAGCAAAACAGTTATGAAATAGCCAATGACAAGTACAGGGAGACTGTGTTGCCCCAAGCCACCAATATGCACAATAATATCATGTATCACAATCTCACAGGCTGGCGATATGACGATATCAAAAATTACCATATCACCCAACACTAGTGGACATCATACAACAGCATTCATCATCTTAATGTAAGGAACACTTGAAATCAGTCTGAAGGGCAGTGCAAATGCACAGAATACAAGTATACATTGATATTACTTCACAGTTGAGAAGGGAAATTATATTCAACATTGTAATATTTATCATTAAATGTGGAGGTTTCAAGTGCAAAAAATAATAAACAAACATAAAAATTATATTTTATGAATGTAAAATTATATGAAATACATAAAAAATATTACTGATTGTAATATTGTGTTGACTGTATTATATTTTAACATGCTATACACTACAACTGAAAATACTGCGCTTTCTTGTTTTCTACATTTTAGACTAATAACAAAGGCATTAAAAAATTTCTAAAATCAAACTTAAAATTAAATTAATCAAAATTATCAAATCAATCCTTAAACTACATTTTAGTTTCTTAACTTCATTGGACAGACTTTTATTATATGCAAACAGTAATACTTCGCATTTGTATTTTGCAATCAGTCCACATGCTGGCTAATCTTCTAACCATGGTGAAGTGTAAAAAGGAGTCTCTGTGTGAATTTTCACAGATTTAATGGATGACAAATATAGATATAAAACATTTTTAGCAGTTTTGGGGGGAAGAAAATGAGTTTGGCTTCTAAATATTTCAGAGTCACTTTTAAGTTATTTATTTAGTCAGAGGGCCTGCTTGTGTATGCAATTATATATATGTAGGCTAACTTGTCCAGGGACAAATCTGCCTATTAATCCACCCCAGAAAGCTGCTAAATTCAGCTTCGAACTAAAATAACATGTAACCTATTTATCTGGCAAATTACTCATAGCATCAATGAATTAATACCTTGCCAGGCAAAATATAAGATAAGTGGAGAACATGGCATCTCTCTTCGCCAAGTCCCCAGCCGGCACCAACACAACAAAACAACCATATTGGCTTTACTTAACCACATTAACCATGAACACAGATTGACAGCACCTCTCTGCGCTGCATCCACATCAAATAATCCAGAGCAAATGGCATTCAACATAGCCTCATAACTGCAGAATTGGAGATTCAAAAACAATTTTAGAGCAATAAGGAGAAGCAACTGAATGGGATGAAAATGCAAATGAGGACAGCTCTCTGGCACATGTCTTCTTGTAGGCCTGGTCTGCCTTTCATAATATCCACATTCAGTGCATTAAGAGTGTCATACAAAGGCAGAGCATGTTTGCATTTTGTAATTTTTGCCTTTTCATAACCAACAATAAACGTGGGGTTGTTTAGAGAGACGTCTAATGGATGGCAGGTTATTTTAGAATAGACAGAGAAAAGGGCTATGCATTTCAGATTATGAGGTCAGTAAATGTGCACTTTGGATGTAAAAATGAGTAACTGACACATCAGTAGCTGTCAACTGGTTTTTCTTCCACATCAAGACAAACCAGCATTATTGCTCAAGTAAACAAATATGTAGTATAAAAATCAAACACTGACATTTCAAACCATGTTTATTAATTTTTAAATGTTTAAATTTTACATTAACATTTATGCATTTAGCAGATGCTTTTATCCAGAGCGACGTTAAGTGCATTCAAGGCTATACATTTTTATTTTATTTCTTTTTACCAGTATGTGTGTTCCCTGGGAATTGAACCCAGAAATCTTTGCACTGCTAATGCAATGCTCTACCACTGAGCCACAGGAACTACACGTGTTAGTAAAAAGATTACAATTAGGAAATCTGAAAAATAAAACAGGCCTATATAGGTGAATTGTATAACTTTATAGATAGCTAGATAGATATCTAGATAGCTAGATAGCTAGACGGACGGACGGATGGATGGATCTAAATCTTACAACTTTAGGAGGTTTCATTGTAGTGATCATTTGCTTTGTCTGCAGGGTTTTTATTGGTAGATAGAGAATAGAGGGCTAAAGCCAGAAAACAGTAGCTGCACACCTTTCTATATAAGCTATCTCTTCAGCCCCCCATTGTAAATAAACAAAGTTCAAGAGAACAATTGAGGCAGTAATTAAGGGCGAAGAACAAACAGTGTGGTTAGAGGGGGGCATGGAGCTGATTGAATTAAGTGCACAAACAGAAACAAAAGCTGCAACAAAGCATCAGCGCGCCGCTGCTCACCAGCTTCTCTTTGTTTAATAAACTCCAGACTCCCTGAATGCTAGTCAGCATAATGAATGTGACTTGGGCAGAGGGGTTCTGAAGGGCTCCAAAGAGTCTTCAGCCTCAGCTTTTGTATTCAGTACATTGGGGCCACACTGGGTTACAACTCAGATAGAGATCAGGAGCTACAAAGCAGGAGGGAGATAGAGAGCCAGCCTCTACAGAACCCACCTGTTTAAAAACAATGGTCTAATTACAACATTTATAACCCAGAATTCTGGAATTGAATTTAGCCCTGACTTAAAGAGTATGTTGGCATGAAAAGACTATTTGATTAGACCAGCAGTTGTTTCATTTTCGGTGCAGCAGATTGCGGAGCATCTCTATCCGGCTGCACAATCTGTACTCATTATGGCCTTTAAAAAGGATGATCCTCAGCCCGCTGCTGAACACATTCTTGCAGATGCACGGTGCTCAAGATGGCCCCTGACTTTCCCTTACAATGCGTCCCGCTAGCCTCGCCAGGCACAGCAGCACCCAGCCACCAAATTCAGCCTTTTAGCCACTGAAAAAGGCCCTGTGGGCTCCCTCCCCTTTCCAGCAGCGGCCTTTATCAAAAAAGCCTTGAAGTTGAGGTGTGAGATGTTTGGCTCTTTTAATGTATATAAATGGGCCACCTGCCTAGCTGGTTGGTGTTTTGGGGAGGAGGACGAGGGACGCTGCAGATGTAATCTGAAGCTTTTATGTTGGCAGGGGATCTGTGCATGGCACGGTCTCTGTCTTTCCCGCAGAGGGAGTGTATTGAGCTCCATATGGAGCGCAGATGCACCCACCATCCGGATGATCGCTGCGGTGCCGAGGTGCTGCTGGAGCCGCTCTGTGCAGCGTGCTTATATATCTGTAAAATGAGCTTCCTGTGCAGATCCCCCGGCAGCCTGGCAAAATCACAGTACATTAGCCACATTAGCGGCTTGTATAGCAAGACTGTAAATAGAAACGCCATATTGGGAGGAAACACTATGCTTGTGTGACCACATTAGCAATGGCTTGGAATGATCGCAAAACAAAGCTGGGGCTTAATTAGAATGTTTTTTCTGAAAGAGCAAAGAATATAACCGCTGTTCTACTTTCTGCTGTTATGAATCAAAATATTATATTAATAATAGGGCTCTCAACTGATTATAAATTGTAAGTGAAAAAAACAAACAAATTGCAATTAAATGACATAGATCAATATTTGCCGAGAAAACTCGCAAATTAAGATAGCATACTTATGTAAATAACTAACATATTGTGGTAGACAAAAGCACTGAATAGAAAATGTTTTATGTTGCTTGTCTTGATTCTATATAATGATACAATATAAATATATCACTTTCTTACAGTCCACAGTAATCTATCTTGTAACTGGTCCAAGACAGGCCAATGTGGGGGTTCACACAGGGAAAAAAAAAACACATCACAACATTTTTGTGATCTGCTCCATTCTGTTGTGCTCTATCCAGCATTTATAGCAGGTGGGGCTGAATCGGTAGTACATCAGGTTTGAACTCCAGCAATGGTAGAATAATTATTAAAATTATGGCATTTACATATGGGTTGGGGGCATGATTAATTGTGCTCATTTTTAACAAGTTATATTTAACAATTAATCCCACTAAATGAACATGTTAAACTGACAACCCCAATTAATAACAAAAATAAAAACAAACAACATCTGCAAGTAAAATCAGAGCTGATGGATCAAAGAAGGCTGTTTATTTCTAATATGACAGATGACATTTTAAAAATGTTTGTGAACTTGTATAAGAATACAGAAGGCCTATGTCTTGCTGGTTGGGCTACTTTATCTAAATTACAGGTGTAATCCTCAAACAACCTCACCAAGTACCAAACAGGACCCCTGCCACATCCTAGACATCTGTTCACTCCTTCCACCCCCCTTCCCCCTGGAGAAACCTCAAAAACGGTGGGCAGAGAGATGACAGGGAAATGTCTGCAATAAGAGTCCACTATGCAGGTTTACAGAGTCAGATGCAGAGGCCGGGCTGTGCCAAAGAGCTGATATTACACAGCACAACCTCCAGCAGCCTTCCCAGAACACACAGCCAAGATCACTAAGCACACGCCCATTCCCGCAAATCTCTCAGTCACACACACACATAGACCATCCCATTCACACACTCACATAGACACATAATGATGCTGTCGCTCAAACACACACTAATGTTAATGTTACTGTTCATACAAACACACACCAGCTCCACCCAGTCTCCCTCCACTCCAGGAGAAAAATCAATATGCATCTCATCCATTACAGCACTCACTGATGGGTCAGGATCTCTACTCCCATCTCCATCTCTCCATTCTATGTTCTGTCTTCTCCTTTCTTTGTGCAAATACAAGATGTCAAAATGTTTACACTGTGCTGCCGTCACTCTGATGAGCTAATAGCAGTCTTTGACTCTCATACAGAGCATGGAGGGGGAAAAAGGCATTCTTAATGACATTAATTAGGAACAGCATATGAATGACTCAGAAGGTCCTTTTGTCTATGATGAGGTGTGTTCAGAAATATTTGCTTTCAATAGAAAAAGAAAATATGGTCCCACATATTGAACCTTGGTGCTCATGTAGTTGATACTGATTCTCGTTTGGCACAATTTCCTTTTGTCTTATGATTATGTGGAAATGTTTGCTTTTAACCAAAAAACAAAAAAACAAAAAGAGAGAAAGAAAAGAAAAAAGAAAAGTCCTACATCATTTACAGTTTGCTTTTTATCTCCCAATATTTTCCTGTTCTCTCTCTGCTGCACCTTTCTAAATAAAAGTGCCAAAATGACCACAAAGAAAATTAGAAACTTTAATGCATTAACAAAATCAACGTCTTAGATATATGATCATCCTCTTCAAAGACAATTAAATCTGCTAAAGCATTTTTTCTCCAACACAGAAGCCAGTATAATACACATATTGTATGCACTTTAAAGCAGTTGCTTCATGACAACGCCACAGACACAATTACAGTCACTGATTAAATAGAAGCCACAAACTCCATCCCATTCTAAAATAATTAACCTCAGCTCAACAACAAGGAGGTAGTTCAGGTTCTATGGTAACATTATTTTTTTTTGGGTGGAGAAGAAAAGGAAAGAGACATCCATCTATCATAAAAAAATAAAACTAAATTGCCGTAGCCAATTTCCACTTAGCTGATTGAGATGACCAAGTCTGTTTCACCAGCTTTATGTCAAAACGGTAATCTCAGCTTCAGTATTACACACTTTCACTGGTTCCTATTCTCCTGTTCTTTAGCTAAGAGAGAGTTGGTGTGTGTGAAGGAATAAAACACTCGTAAACATCTCTGTGCCTGGCCTGATATCTCTGTAGCACAGTGCTGGCCAGATCAGTGCACTTTTATTGAACTATTCTGTTATTCTGTTTATGTGTGTAATTATAAATAGAAATAAATAACTACATAAATAAATTAAAAAAAACACCCAATACATGTTGCAGTTCTCTCTCTCACACAAACGACCCTTACCAAACAAACTCCATTCTGCTAAACCAACCGACCGCCCCCACCTCCTCCCACTCCAAGTAGATTAAATTCACACTAGTCCTCATTTTAAACGGAAATTGGATTGATAGAGAAAAGATTACGGAGACAGAGGGCAAGGTGGTGACAGCAGGAGAGAGTGGGGAGGGTGGAGCTGGCATCAACAAAGCACCTCAGAAGCTAATAGTGTAAATGTTTCTCTTTTGCCACCTGTAGCATGTATGGTGTGTGTTTTCTTCCCCTCCTGATCTTTTTATTTTTTGCCATAGCAGCAAATATCCTGTTGGCGCAGAATGCAGTGGTATCTGGCCCTAAAATCGATCAGACTCCTGGACGAGGGCTTCCATTCATCTCTTGCCCATAAAATTTGATTAGCGCTGACTACAGCACTGCAGGGAGATGGGCTGATAGAGCCAGGCTACAGGAGATGGTTACAGCATCCCGCATTTTCATCTAGTCTCTCTCTTGCACGTCTCGCTTTATATTTCTTTGTAAACCACTTCCTATTAATAACTGCCTGCCTGTCCTCGTCCCCTTACTTCAAAAGTATGTGTGCATTCGTCCCTCATATCGTCCTCGGTGTGTGCAATCCTTGTGTGTAGGTATCTAAGATAAGTGAGATAGCGTGCATGTCCTCCTTCCACCCTTCTTTTCTTAGTGGAAACCATCCTCTGGCTATTAAACAAAAATGACGGCCGAGATGAGGCTGCGACCAGCATTAACAAAACTGAACAACTGCAGCCCGGCCCAGCCAGCTGGTCGGTCCGGCGGACACGCCCTCTGTTCCCACATATCACTGTGGCATGTGACCACTCCTCTCCACCAATGACAATGTCCCGAGCTCACGAGTGGATCCTGTCTGTCTGCGCAGTGACAAGCTAAGAGGACGGGGGGTGGGAGTTGGGGGTGAAGTTTGTCAATTTAACTTGCACACATTGCGATTTTTGAGGAGAACAAGGCCACTTGTTGATTCGTCACGTGATATTTCAAACCATGTGAGAGGAAAAAAAAGAAATGTATTCATTTGAGAGATAACTTGACTCAATCATCCATAAATTACATTGTATATAAACCAATCTGTGCGCCTGGTGCGTGTACCACAAGGTCTCTGTAAATCGATTACAGCCATGAACTGGCACTCCAGCGTCACACTTCTGCTGAAAAAGTGATTAAAATTCATGTAAGCCTGCATGATTTAAGATTCATTTGCGATATTGATTCTTCCAGGAGCCCGAGATGTCATTTAAAGCATCAGTCATCCAATCTGCTGAGGATTCACTTCAGCATAGGGATGAATTTATTTGGCTGTTAATTGTCTGCCTTTGGGAGCGTGTGGGTGACACTTGAAAAACTTTTGGCATATCATCAATGTGATAATGACAGGCAGAACTCACTGCCCCAAATATCTTTCAATCTTTCATGACATTTAAAACTTCTGGACAGTTTCATCAAAAGTCAAATGCATTACAATGTGTTTCACGTTTCACAACATTACACCAACAAAATAGAAAGAATGAAAACATTTTGAATAACATTTCACAGTTATAAACTGACAAAATGTGCTGGTCCAAATAATAATAATAATACTAACAGCCATGTAACGGCCATGAAATTGTATAAAAAAAAATACTAAAGTTTAGCTTATTTTTCTCAAAGAACTACGCCACCATTGAAAAGTTGATCAGACTTTTATCTTTCACTTTTTTATTTATTTATTTTTATTTATTTTATTTCAAATAAATGCTGTACTTTTTCCAACAACCATTTTCAACACTGATAATAATAAGAAATGTTTCTGGAACACAATCAGCATATTAAAATGATTTCTTAAGGATCATATTATACTGAAAACTGGAGTAATGGCTGTTACAAATTTAACTTTGTCATAACAGGAATACATTTCTAAAAAAAAAAAAAAAAAAAAAATAATAATAATAATACATGAATATATTTAAAAAATACTGTATACTGTTTCTACTGTACATTTTAAATAAATGCAGCTTTGATCAGCATAAGAGATATCTTTCAAAAAGATTTAAAGATACATTTTTAAATAGTAGTGTATGTTCTTCCAAACAGCAACAATCGGCAAGATTAAGGGACTACAACAGTAAAAAATGCAAATTAAAAAAGGCCCTCATGGATTATAAATGTGTAATAAAGTGTAAAAAAGAAAAAAAAAAATCACTAGTTCATTTAAAAGTCAGTTCATGTTTGCATGTGGTGCTCGGCAAGTTTTCATTTTGAAACATGGATACATTTTTTTCCAAGCCTGAAAAATGATAGGAACATCTCAGATGCGTTATTTTTTGTAAGGAGTCTCTGTGCAGGTCTAGGCTTACCTGAGTCTCTCGAACAACAACAAGCCTGATGAACAGATCAAACTGAAATTCACTGATGTAGTCAAACCGGCCCAGGTTACCTAGAGAGAGACAGAGAGAATAACAAAGAAATTTTTCAAAGAGAATTTCAGGCCTTGAATCTATTCAGCTCTAATTATTTAATATATGCATACAGAAACACAAGATTTCAAAATGTGTTACTCTTTAGTTTAACCTTGCAGACAGACGTGACTAAGACAGATTTCCCTGTAGACCAATAAAATGGACTATAACTCATTTGAGTGTGATCACAGTATTTAATTTATGTAAAGGTAAATAAAATACTGTGTTGCAGTCTAACCTTTTCTTTCTCCATAGATTTTGACACACAGACACAAACTCTTCCTGGGTGGGATGGAGGAAGTCAGCCGAGACGCTTGGCAGTCACTCAGGTGATAACTAGACAGCTTTACTAGCAGATCACAGAATAACAAGCCTCAAACATGGCTGCCGCAAACAAATAAATAATAACAAACCACAAAGGTTCTTTGTTGGTAACATATTATCCAGCAAATTTCAAACGGCAGGTAATAAAGTTTTAAAGTCTTAAACAAGCAGACTAATGGGAGCCCACGGAATCTTCTCACACCATGTAAAGTAATACAGAGAAATCTTAATAATCTGCAACAATGCTTCCCCACAATGCAACATAAATACTGGCTGAATTTTGATACCTTTATTTCAGTTTTAACATCTTGACATCTCATAGCTTGAATAACTGATTTTTTGGAATATCAAAGTAAGGAAAGCTAAAGCTAATTACTCTACTAATAAAGTTAATATTGTGTTGTGGTACAGTAGATCTAGGCTGGTAACTGAAAGTTTGTCAGATTTACACTCAAATTTAGCTTTCATAGGATGTTTAAACTTATGGTTGAAAGGGGGGATTGTTGCTATAATACATAGATAAAAGCATCTGCTAACTGACAAATAACATACTACAGTGAAATGCTGCATTGCCAGGTAGTAGTCCAGCAGCCTCATTCTATGAAAATGAGAGTAGAGTCAGCTCATAAGGCTGGATGAACAAACAGGAGGAGGAGGTAGGGAGGGGGAGATGCATCTGGCTGCCCTGCTCATGAAGCCTGGGTTCAGAGAAAGAACTGCGGAAGTCACCGCCTGGTGGAAGCTAGCGCAGAGCTAATTATTGACAGATGGAGTGACCACTGTTCCGTCACACTGGAATGTTATCCTTCTGCCAGAACAGAGACAACACATCCCAAACTCATTGCAAACTCACTCTGTCCATCCACAAAACCAGCTGGAATTCGTTCTCTAAGGATGAAACTGTGAAAGTGTGAAGTTCATCCTTTTCAAGATTCAACTTCCCAAAAAAAGCCAGTTAACAATACAGCCAGTTCAGATGATTAAAAATAAAGCATGAAAATATGTCAAATTTTCTCTCTTAAACAACTTCATCAACTATTTTATACATTTCTGCTCACTTTCTGAACAGCTGCCCAATGGTTCTAATGGTCACTCCAGTGTATTGTGTACAGATTGATAGTGCTCTCCAGATGAAATTGATATTGGCACTTTAGCTGATTAAAGTCACTTTCTTTTAAACACAAATCTCCTTTAGCAGAAATCCAAGTATGACAGCAGTAGCAAACTCAATGGAAAGGCATTTTCATAGATTATCACACAACTATTGCAAAAGTGAATGAGTGACCTTTATAAATGTGTAACTCAAACATGACACATAGCTAAGAGAAATGTAATAAAATTAACAGATGTTTTGTAACTTCTTCTGAAAGTGTGCATGTCTCAGGGTTCGACTGATGATAACAGCCCCTGTTCCCTCTGCATTGATAGTAAATTAACTCCAAAACAGTCCTGAGCATTTATGATAATGAAATTAAACTAGGGCTATCAATAATCCAATAATTAATAAAAATATTTAAGAGTCATCTCATAATTAATAATGTTGTTAAGGTTTGTCTATGGAAAAAAATGCTGACGTTTAAACAACATTTCCTTAAGATATTTTAACATTTTCCGTTTTTGGTTCTTTGGTATTATTTTAGTACCAGTATACCGTAGAACTGTGCTGCACATCCACTTTAAAATGAGCCATCTAGATTAGTTTAATCAGTTTTATAGTTAAAACCTCCAGGGAAGCTAAGAACAAGATGTATTGCCATTTCACATTCCCCTTTATATCTTAACGTAAATGACAGACGTGAACTTCCAGCAGAAGTGATAGGGCTCCACACCGCAGCTCTCAGCAACTGAGAAGAGTCAAGTCAAACACACTTTACACCAAAAATAACATCTGTTTTACAGCTCTAACATGTATTTTTTACATAACAGCTAACCATACAGAGAACGGGAGAAAGGATCAGAAGCTCAGCCAGTCACTGGAGGAGAAAGAGAGAGAAGGAGAGAATGGGAGATTGGTGGCTGCACCTGTTCCAAACAGATGTGCATGCTAATTCCTCATTCATCCATTCCAGCACATTAACCATTTACGCCACTTTTATCATCAAATATTGTCCATCGACATGCAGTAACAGTGATCAAGTGATTTGGTCTTAATTGTGAGAGTTTAATTGGATGAGATGATATTTCTCATAGTTATCATGTGATTGTAATACAAACTACAATTAGTAGGGGGAAAAAATAAGAGATGCTAAAACTTGGAAAATCGTAGATGTTTTTATGTGCTTATATTACTTTACTTGTAAAAGATGATGACTGTCCATACCTATATGATCAACAAGCCAAAATAGATGTACATCTCTTGTATCAGATAATAAAACAACAGACTGAGCCGTGGTGGGGAAAAAAGCACTTTTGTTCAGGAAAAAAAGGTAATTGTAAACAAGAAATTGCATTATTTTTTGTGAAAATATAACAACCTCTAAATAATTAAACAAACAAATAAATAAGACTTTCAAACTCATGATTTGAGATGGGGAAAGTAATTAATTTCAAGGGGGAACTCCCAAATTCAACACAAGTACACATGCACACAAGTACACATGTACTTTCCTTGAGGTTTAAAAGTGAGTCATGTACAGACAAACCAAAGAACACAAAACCCGTTTGACTCTAAATAGCAGATCAAACTGCCTTTCTTTTTCAAACCTGACTTTTCAGCACCTAAGACAGCTCCATAGATGGAAGCATGAAGTCGCTTTCCATGGTGCTGACAGATCTACTTCAGTTTGCCGATTCAAATACATTGCTTGGTAGCTTACAAACTCTCAATCTTTATTATATTCTATCATGCTTTTAACTTTTTTGATACACCTAATTTTAATATTAACATAAGCACACACAAAAATGATGATTTAGCAGCAAACATCTGATTAGTTTTCCTTCAATCTTCATTGGGTATATAATGTTTCAAGGCCTTTTATTTCCATGAAGGAGGAAAAAAAAACACTCCTCAGGGCATCAGGGCAACAAGTCTCAGCTTGGTAGGAGAGGATATGATACACCATTGATTTGAGTTTTAAATTTATGGTGCCTGACTCCAGAGTCAGACCATGATGAGATGTAATCTACAACGCTTCGGCCAGCCATAAACAAGCATAAATACTACAGCGGAGGAGAGGTCCGGCCATCACAGCATGGAGGATGAACGCCATTTTGGATGACAGTTCACTGACAACACAGATAATTCAATGTACAACCAGGGGAGAAAAAAATCAATGACTGGTTTTTAATGTAGCGTTGTGTGTGTGTGCAGAAGGACAGAGAGGAAAAAAGAGGAATAAGAAGTGTGGGAAATGATAATGTAAGAAAATTATCCTATATTTCAACTATCTTGAGAATTTTATCTACATACTCCATCATAAGAGCCTTTTATGATGCAGTGCCTAGGATTTAACAATTGTTTTTTTTTTTTTTTTTAGCAAATAATGCCACAAGCTCAGCTCAGAGAAGAACTCTATGGAGTTCAATGGGAATGCAGGCAGTGCTGTTTTTATAGCCTGTTTGCTCTCAGCAGAACGACACCGCCGAGCTGCTGGGAGGAGAGACTCTCTCATTTATAGGGAGTTAATTCCCACTGTTATCAGCAAACTGAAATAAACATTCCATATGGAGAAAAGAGTGGGAGGTTGAATCATCTTATCTAGTGGCTTGTCTGTGTTTGAGCGTGTATGTAAGTGTGATTGTATGTGTGTTTCTCATGTGGTTAACCTTGTTATAGATGTAGATGTAGAAATGGAGAATCCGTATTAATGTAATGTGTTTGCTGTCTGGAGAAGCATGTGGGAGGTCTCCACTCAGCTACCTCTCACTGTTCCTTCCAACTTATTTCTAAAACATACACTTGGGCCTCCATTGGGTCTTAACTGATTTGTCTTTCTTATAGTCTTGGGTTTTTATGACTAGCATTCAACACCTCATATGGTGTAGAATCTACAAACTATGTGTATCGGAAATATAAGGCAAGTCATTGTGCTCTTATTTGGACAACAGGCAAGCATAGGTAAATGAAATGGAAAACATTTTGAATTTTAATATTTTATAACATTACTGTTTTTATTGTATTTTTGATCAAATAAAGGCATAAGTGAATAGTAAACTTCTTTCAAAAACATCTGACCTTTTACCCAACTTTTAAAACATAATATAATATATTACAATTAGGTGTGCTCCGATCACGATCGGCCGATCGTTAATGCGCATCTCATCAGTAAAGCCAGTTCTCTAATCAGCGGTTAATTTCATCAGGTGCGTGATTTCACATAGAGCAGCTGTTACTACACAGAGCCGTTGTTAACTGAGAAGATGCACCAAAAAACGCTGAGAATGAAGTGGATTTGCGCATCTTCTCTATTAACAACGGCTCTGTGTAGTAACAGCTGCTCTATGTGAAATCACGCACCTGATGGAATTAACCGCTGATTAGAGAACCGGCTTTACTGACGAGATGCGCATAACGATCGGCCGATTGTGATCGGAGCACCCCTAATTACAATACAAAAATTTCTCTAATGTTTCATTTCTGCATGTAAAATATAATAAACAGAAACATGAGGAAGTATACAATACTCAAAAGAGAATGAGAAAAAGAAAGAATCAGAAAAAAAGAGAAAAACAGAATAGGGGCAGATCTGTCAGACACTGGCATTCAGTTGGAACATGGGTTGGCTAATCCTATTACAGAGCTACAAGCCTGGTCAGTTAGAGCAGTCCTCCTGCTCATTCAAAACAATGGGACACACTGCGGTTCACAGCTGCCTAACAACCCATGACCAGAAATCAGGAGCATACAGGGAGAAACTAAGAGACTGAAAAGGGAGCGACATAGGGAGCGAGAATAAGCAATGGAGGAGTGAAGTTAGTCTTAATAATTATTTAATTCAAAATTACATAAAACATCGCATCATACTCATATACTGTAGCTTAGATAAAAGTCACCATGTTATGCAAACTAGCTGATTATAAAACAGGAATAAGCATATGGGATTAGAATCCCGCCAAATGTATTGCAGCCACAGATCGAAAAATAATAAGCAAAGATCGAATATTTTAAAACACGTGTAAAATAATAACACAATTTTTTAAATAACTAACAGCTCAGTCATGGATCGAAAAATAATAAGCGTGAATCAAAAATGTAAACACATTTAAAATTATATTGCACAAAACTGAAACATGAATTCAAAATTTTTCAAATCTCAAACCAAATCAGGTTTCCTGCTCAAATGTTATTTATTTGTGTGCTTGTGGTCTTTTCCCCTTTGCTCTTGTTTCCACATTCTGCGCTTGCGTTTCTAAAAGTTGCGGTTAGAGATTCATGTAAATCAGGGCAGGATTCAGCATCACCATTGGCCCACAAGTTCTAGATTGACAGCTGCTCCTCTAGCCAATCAGTCCAAGGGGGAGTTGACGTCACTCCAATGCGACTGGTGGCTGCTGTGGCAGGTGTGTGAAGTAGAGGGTGACGGTGACACGTGAGTGGATTTTCAAATCTCTCCCGTCCCACTCCCGCGAAAAAAGAACCCGTCCTGTCCAAATCTCATGAAAAACTGGGGGGAAATCCCGTCCCGTTTCCTGGAATGACTCATGTTCTCTCCCATTCCCATATTGTATTTTTTTTTTTTTTTGCCGGAATCTGTCCGTTACGGTGAAAATATACAGCACAGATCACAGCATGCCCACTTTAGTTAAATAAAAATGTAAAAAAAAATTTTTATATATATATATATATATATATATATATATATATATATATATATATATATATATATATATATATATATATATATATATATATATATATATATGTATTGAACTAAACATTGTGCATTGCACACACGTAATGTAAATCATCCATGCTAACACACATTTTCTATTTTATTTATTTTTTTCATTTGAGCATAGACAGACATTGCACTCTGAGAGTGGCACTCTAGATTTATTTTTCATACACCGAGCTTCACGCTCAAGTTCACATGACCAAAACGACAGAAATTGCATCTTGTTTTCTTTAATTATTTTACAGAAGCACAACGTTTCGTTGTTATTCTGAGTGCACACAAATAAACGTTTGAAGATTAGAAAGATTTATTACTTTTATTTGTATGACCAAAAATGACAGAGTATTTTAAGAGCAAGTGAGAGCACCGTGCCTTCATCTGTCCTGCTGTGAGCGCGATGCTGTTCAGTTTCCATACACATTTCAATAGCGCGCATTTCTGTAGGTTAACATTAGATTGAGCGGCCATGTATTACAATATACATCTTTTAGATGAAAAGCTATATTTGAGGTATATGAATGATAGGTAGGCTTTTGGATGTCCTGGCCGATGTAGGCTACTGTATTACCACATAGACCAGCCATTAAAGGGGGGGGGTGAAACGCTCGTTTGCACTCAATATCCTGTTAATCTTGAGTACCTATAGAGTAGTACTGCATCCTTCATAACTCCAAAAAGTCTTTAGTTTTATTATATTCATAAGAGAAAGATAGTCTGTACTGATTTTTCCCGGAAAAACACGACCGGCTGGAGGCGTGACATGTGGGCGGAGCTAAAGAATCACGAGCGCCAGTAGGCTTTTGAGTTAAGCGTGTCTGGAAGCTGTGACACCGTGAGGACAAAACCAACCAAAACAAACCATGGCTAACAGTCAGATTCAGCTGTATATTTATGATCCAGAATCAGATCCAGAGGCTGAAATTTAACAAGAGCAGCATCAGCAACAATGTCTCTATGTGGTATGTACTGAAACTGTATATATTTGCTTAGCGGTTTTGGAAAATGACTAAGTTCCACTTTGTCGTTTTTTTTTTTTTTTTTTTTTTAAGCTGTAACGTTACATGCAGAAAATGCAGTTTGATGACAGCATCGCATGTTGTTTACTTGATGTGCTTACACGCCAATAGCTAAGTTAATAACACAGAGATATTTGAAGCAGTTTTACTCATCGCATGCGGTTCCAACACACGATCGTGACCCTTTTTCGTTGGGACTGCATTATCCTTAAGAAATAAACTATGTGCAAATCCGGCATCAAACTGGGCCTTGTTTGTAAAACAAGCATCTTCGAAATGCAGGGGAACAAACACAAACACTTGCACAACTCCATTGATGCTCTGTAAAAATAAACTCCATCCACTGGTCCCTTAATGCTGTTTCTCTTTTGGTAATCTGTGCAGGGTTGTCTTGCCCTGGCAACCAAAAACACACGTCTTTTGTGACATTTCGCGACGCTCTTGCTCTGATCAGTGAAGTCTGTTGTGCTCTCAGTGCTGTGCTATACTGGAGCGCGCGCTCTTCCGGCAGACGTGCCTTAAGACCCATATAAGGAAATTCCGCTCCATCTAACGTCACACAGAGCCATACTCGAAAAAAACTTTCTGAAACTTGTGACAAACCGGAAGGAGTATTTTTGGAACAGAAATACTCCTTCAAACGTACAACTTAATTTTTTTAACTTTGTCCATGTTTAGCATGGGAATCCAACTCTTTAACAGTGTAAAAAACTCAGTATGCATGAAATAGCATTTCACCCCCCCTTTAACGATCTGTGTTTTACCAGCCACACAAAGCAAACAGAAGGAGAGCATAAAGAGACAGGGCAAGTAAAATTGAGTTCAAAATTAAAATATAAGCCTAAAGTTAATACTTTATTTTACAGCGTTTCTAATGTTCATGTTTTTTATGTGTACTGCTTACACAAATGTAGCAAATACAGTCTTTATAAGCTTTCCAGCGATCTATCGCCGATGCTTGAGGCTTAGATCTTTATAATGATACATAGTTTGTCAAGATTAAATTTGTCCCGTTTCATTTAATCTATTCATAAACACTGACACGTGCGAGTTGAGAGGCTTTCAGGACGAGGGCGTCGGGGTGCAGGCTAAGAGGTTAAAAGGTAGGCTATATTTGTGTATAAAGTTGGGGATCAAAGTGTTATTATGATTCCAGGTCCCACCAAAAACTTTTCCTGTCCCGTCCCAATCCCGTGATTAATAGTGATTTTGTTTACAATCAATGTCAGCCTCTATGTCAGCCTCTATTCAGCAGGCAAATCCTGGACGATCTCAGATAATTAATCTTAAATATTTTGTTAGTGGGTGACAGAAACATTCCCTTTGTGTGATATTTAATGCGCATCTTGAGATTTACAGCTGATTACAGAACCGGTTTATTGACTAGGTAAATTAAATATTGCGTGTGATTTACCGTTTTGGTATTTGCCTAAAATATAAAGTATTGCTCATTAAACCAAACTAACAAGACACGTTAACAGGCTAGATATCGGCCTACTCGGACTACATAGAGCTTGCAGAAAACATCATAACACACAAAGGGAATGTTTCTGTCTCCCACTAACAAAATATTTATGGCTAATTACTTGAGATCGTCTGGGATTTTCCTGCAGACCCTGGTTATCCATCTTCACACACCTGCCACAGCATTGCATCGCATTGTGATGTCAACTCCCCATTGGACTGATTGGCTAGAGGAGCAGCTGTCAATCTAGAACTTGTGGGGCAATGGTGATGCTGAAGCCTGCCATGATTTACATGAAACTCTAACTGCAACTTTTAGAAACGCAAGCGCAGAATGTGGAAACAAGAGCAAAGGGGAAAAGACCATAAGCACACAAATAAATAACATATGAGCAGGAAACCTGATTTTGTTTGAGTTTGGAAAATTTTGAATTCATGTTTCAGTTTTGTGCAATATAATTTTAAATGTGTTTGAATGTTTTAATCACTTGATGACTGCGCTGTTTGTTATTTTAAAAAAGTTCATTTGTTTTTCGGTTGTGCGTTAATATTTCACATGCATTTTTAAATATTTTATTTATGCTTATTATTTTTCAATCTGTGACTGCAATACATTTGGCGGGATTCTAATCCCATATAAACATCTATTTGAAAAACTAAATCAAGAACAATCGGTTATCTATTGACAAGCTGTACTTTAATTACTGGTGAGAAAAGTTGTAATGTGGTTAGTTTAGAGCATCCCAGGTACTGGCATTGGACACAGATATCTTTCAACCTTTTCGCAAGTTTTATTTTTTCTTCTGTTACAAACTGCATTGGAAATTAGAAGTGACTCTGGAGACTGGCCACCTCTTAAATGTGTTTTTGCCATGTGCTCCTTTTCATTATTGGAAAACACATCAGACTCTCCCATGGGTAAAAATACCTGGACATGGACAACTGATAAAACTGGAATTGATTCAAACCTGGCTCAAGACCTTCAGCCAAACTCACTTTATGCAGTTTTTCCTGCTCTCTGTCTAAAGGCAAAGTGTCACAGAGAAAATATCAATCTCTCTCTCTCTCTCTCTCTCTCACTCTCTCTCTGTTCCGCTTTTTCTCTCTCTCCATCTCTGCTAACTTTTTCATATCTTTATCGTTAAATCAGGACAAGAATAGTGCCACAACCTCTAACTCTCAGATATATGTAACAGGTGTCAAAATGGTAAAAGCCTTCAAACTACCATTCCTCACAATGTTAGTGCTATTTCTGTCACCATTCCAGCAGTCCCACGAGGAAGGCCATGCTGCGCATGAATGTGGGTTTTAAGCTAAGCGGCCTCTAGATGCTAATTAATTACATCAATTACACAATGTCTCCCGAATCACTAGGCTGTCATTAAAATGGGACTAAATAGTAAAATAAATCACACGAATTAGCATTTTATCAAAAATGGGGCAGGAAATAAATGCAAAAGTAGTAACTGCTTGACATCTATCTTTTAGAATGGATATGCAAAACCCTAAGCAGCACAAAATATAGATCACGTCTGCTTCTGTGCTTTGCAGCCCACACGCTTGGCAACAGTGATAAAGGGGCCAGAGAATCTGAAAAGGTTCAAATTTTCTTGGTGCCCTTGTATCGGTATTGTGCGAATAAAAAAAGGGCCCAAAGCAAGTGTGTTCATTTTGTAACAGACGGCAGGTCACAGGGAGGCATTCACTGTGAAATGTTCTAAATTGTACCATCGATCTCGGCCATGAAACATGCTGGCTTTTCTGAAGCCCCAGACTCCTGGAGGCACTTCTCTTAAAAGAGCCACTCACCGCCATCGACTGTGGTCTTCCCTCTTCATCTTGTTTCGAAGAATGCAGGGTTAATGCTGTTACCCCTTTAAATCCAGATTTAGATTATGTACTGCTTTGTTCTCCTTCCCTTTCACTCCTTCCCTTATCATTTAGTTAGCTGTTTGGTTCAGTTCTTAGTGGGTAAACAGAAGTCACTTCAAATTTCATGCTATATCTTTACAAGTTAATTATATGAAGTCCTACAAAGGACAAAAGACACTTTACCAGCAGGACAACAGCCCAGGCCCTTTTCTGTTTGAGTCTGTTGTTTTTCAGGCTTTGCCTATTTGTTTTCATCTTTCTCGAACACACTCCCTTGCTCTCTTTTGTTATCTCTTCTTATAGTTCCTGTTCTATATCCCTGGCCTGGCAATAAGAATAATCTTCCCTGCAGAGACTTGGGAGATAAAGACAGAAGAAGCTGAAGGGTCCTTGGTGAGCCTGTGGCGAAGAGAAGGTCAACAGCACTGTAAGAAAAAATACACCATATCTACTCAATAAAAATGAGGCAACAGATTACAAGCAATATTATTAATTAAATTTCACAAGGTTTAGTATTGAGTAAATATTAATTAAATGAGACCCTTAATAGTTATTCATTTAATATGAGTAGATTTGAATAGAAAACAGCACAGAATTAAGTATAACCCAAATAAAAATATTGAGTTGTTTTGAAAAAGATAAACTCCCTAATGTGTAAATAGTACTAATAAATATTAATTAGATTTTACATATCATAATTGAGTAATCATCATCTACATCAATCTGCACATTGATTTGAATTTAATCAATGCAATTAATTAAATCGAAATATTTCTTTCTTATGAATAATATGGCCCAGAAAGTACAGAAGTTAAATACTCAAATAAGAATTTTATTAACAATTCACTTTTGTGCTTTAGACACATTGTAGCAAATCATTGTACACTGCAACCACAGTCTCATTTCAAGCCAGAAGTTTGAAAAGGACAGAATGCTGACTTTAAACTATTTTGTAAAAACAAAAATAAATTACATACAGAATGATGTGATGTGAACTACTACTGTCTCTTTTTTCAAGCCAGAAGTTTGCTCAAGCATTTCAAACTTTTTCAGAACTTTGAAAAGGACAAAATGCTGACTTCAACTTAAAAAAAAAAGGAGCAGTAAAGATCTTAAAGAAAAATACTCCATAATGGCATGTGCCAAAACATAAATAATAAAAGTGCAAATTGTACTGAGTAAAATACATTTGTACTTTGAATTTACAACAATTGAAATGTACGACATTTTTTGGACAAAACAGTGCCAACTTACAAACATAGCACTTTCAAATGTGCAATTCCCAAGCTCTGTAGAAGATGAACATTGTGTAGCACAAAAGTCTGCACTGCAATACAGTCCCATTTCAAGCCTGAAGTTTGTTCTTGAGGGACTGGACTTTGTTAGAAAGCTTTGAATCATCCAGTTCCAAGAAAAAAAATTGGAACACCTCAAAGGTGTACTTCAGTAGTCTGGGATAATCAAGATTCAGCGCGTAGGTCAAGCCAAAGAGGACAATGCAAGCCCTTGCAATATCTCCAAGTCCTGTGATGACTTCCACGCCCTTAATGAGGATCCCAATGTTCTTTGGGCAGTTGCTTGTAGAAGCTCCACGCTTTGGGGTCACATTAATGGCCATTATGAGCTGTTCAAGTTCCTCCAAGTTCTCAGTGTCCTGCAACATGAAATTGTCATTGTCTTAGTATAAAACTGTCAGAAAAATTTTGCAAGCATATCAAATTACTAGAAAATACATTCATTATTGTTTTCATAGCTTATGAATCTATTTTAGTAGATATTATTTTCTTGCAGGCCTTGGTGTCAAATTGTTATTTGTTGTGTTTTCTTCTCTATTTTGATGTTTTTGTACAGTGTTCATGTAGGTTACAATAAGTCAAATTTTAGACCTTAAGACCTACACGATGCATTACCAAAAAAATTTCAAATCAAATAAATTCTGAAAAAAAAAATCATTAATTTAATTTACATGTAAAGGTCACATTTCTAGATTAATCAACAAATTGAGGAATTAAGTTAAATTTATATTAAGTTCACCTACGTTGAATTCTTTGATAAGATGTCCCCCTTGTTCTCCAAGGTATTTTTTGTAAGATACCGAGGAACAATCTCTCTGGTCCTCTCAATCGAAGAGTGCTGGGGAGGAAGTCAATCACTAAAAACAAAAAAACAAAAAACTGGATGTTTCTGTAATTTAGAAAAGTAAACACATGACACCTATCAATTCTGATCATACTTTACATGTCTGCTTTACTTAATGTATAAAGCTTCGTCAGACCATAAGGCAGAGCTTCATAATGCTTTAAAGTAGAAAATACTGTTTATGATTTCATGATAATCCATTAGCCCCTTCCACACATGCACTGCAAGCCTGAAATTACAAAGACATCACCTGAAGGAGAATGTTCGAATCTGATATTAAATGGATTTAACCCGGTCAGCTCTATAGTACAAAGTCTGTGTCATTTCTGAATTACCCCATGTGTGAATACAACAGGGAATTATCCGAAGGATTCACAGTGAGCAATTGAAGGTATTAAAAAGGGTTAACCCTGTAAAAAAGGGTTTTCTTGGGAGTTTTTCCTCGGTCAGTGTGAGGGTCTAAGGGCAGAGGCTGTTGTCATGATGCTATGCAAAGCCCTTTGAGACAAAATGTTTGTAAAATGGGCTATACATATAAAATAACCTTGTCTCTGATCAATTTGTAAGGCAAAAAACAGCATCTTAAAGGCATGAGCTATTATTAGTTTTTCCTTTTCTAAAATAGTACAGCATCTCTGGAGGACAATTGTCTATCATTCAGTTTGATGTCCTTATTGATATAATTTGGAAATCTTATGGAACAAAGCTACTTCTAATTTAGAAAACTACTGTACCTGCAGCATTTCCATTATGATCTCCAGTCTTCTTCCAAGTGCTCCATCTTTGGCACAAAATGGCGTCAGTAGCTTGGGAGTGTGACAGTCAAACACAGACATAAATTTCGGTACCAGAAGTACAGTAGTTGTTCTTTGAAATTCTGCATTGATCTGAAACACAAAGGCGACAAAGATATCACATCAGTTCTTAGCCTTTTAAACCTCTTTCATATAAACTGTCTAACATTCAATACTTTTTGCCACTGTCAGAGTACTGAAGTCCTCCTCCACAATATTTGCCAATTTAATCATTCTGGAATTGTAAATGAGGAAGAGTTAATGTAATTTTAAAGATTTTAATGACATTATTGAAACTTTGTGGGAGAAAAAAAACGTGTTAGACTAATTATTAATCAAAGTATGAATATTTTTTTTCAATTTTTAGTGTACGGTTTAGCTGTAAAATTATAGAGTTTGTGCCAATGTAAGATTACCACATTAAAATTAACAGATTTATGCATGAAAATAAATAAAATTGTGGCTCTTAAACATAACACTGTTAATAGACGGACTTCACGTGGATTTAGCTAAGTTAACTTACAAAACAGTGAAACAAAGAGAGAAGTTAAGTTACCTGCCTCTGGAAGACGAGCTCCACACACGAGAAGTAAAGCCAACGGAACTGCGTCAAGTGCCGTCTGAAATATAAGATCCTCATCCAGATATTGCGCTTTATGGAACCTTAAAATTAAACGCGATGTACTTATTTACGCAATTTCATACAAAACATACTTAGGATATGATATTAACACACAAAAGACATAGGAACCATGATAGAGAAAAAGGTAACCCACATCCTTCAAAATAAACGTTTGACTTCGATACATAAGAATTCTTCCAAAATGTATGATGCTGTGTCAATATTATAGCGCAACAACATCACATAGCCTTCCAACAGAAGCCAACTTTGTGTTGCTGCTGAGTCTCTTTTTCTGTGATAACTCATTTTATATTGTAATATACTACTACATGCGTTTTTCTTAGTAGCCCAGTGATAACAAAATAAGTTTTCTTACCTAAGTCAACCAGTCAAATTTTGCAAGATGAGCAATGTGGAAGAAAACGAACATTCACTGTCTGTAGCCTACTCTCTTCAAATGCCTTGTAGGCCTGCTGCATTTTTTAAATAAAAAGGCTCACTTCGACAGGAAGTGCTTTTCAATTAAAATTAGCCCGATTACATTAATTTGAATTAACTCAATATTCTCTCCATTTGGGATTAGATAAATATAATGCTTAAATTTTATTTAACTACAATGGGTAGATTTTATTCCAACCATTTTTATTTGAAATTTAATTAAATATTTGCCTCAAAATCAAAAACACAATTATATTGAATACATTTTAATCAAAAACATTCATTCAAATCTACATGACCACAGAATCATTTCTTACAGTGAGTGCTGCTAAGAGGGGTCTGTTATCAGGGTGGTAGAATCCTGTTGGGGAGGTGGCTGCCCTGTTTATTTACAGTTAATGCTCCCTGTTGGTGTGCACTCTAATGCCTGAGGCTGAATGGTCTGTAATGGGAGGTGTGCAAAAAAAAAATTATACAGGAACAATGGAATCCTGAAAAAACTCCAATAGGTCACCAATAAGAGAAGGGGCTTTCATTATGAAAGGAATGAAATGTCAAAACAAACACAAAGTCAAAAGTTTAGCCCATAATATTTAGCAACTTCAGACAGACAGCAACGCTCTTTTTGGAGAGTAGTGGCTTTCTTCTTGCAACTCTGCTATGCACAGCATGGTTGTAGAGTGTTCCCTTTGAAGGGGTGATTTGATTTTTTATGCCAAAAATCGTTAGGATATTAAGTAAAGATCATGTTCCATGAAGATATTTTGTAAATTTCCTACTGTAAATATATCAAATCTTAATTTTTAAGTTGGTAATATGCATTGGTAAGAATTTATTTGGACAACTTCAAAGGCGATTTTCACAGTATTTCGATTTTTTTGCACCCTCAGATACCAGATTTTCAAATAGTGATATCTTGGACAAATACTGTCCGATCCTAATAAAAAATACATCAATGGAAAGTTTATTTATTCACTCAGTTTAAAATAAATTGACACTTAAGTTCTAGTGTCACATACAGGTGCATCTCAATAAATTAGAATGTCGTGGAAAGTTCATTTATTTCAGTAATTTAACTCAAATTGTGAAACTTGTGTATTAAATTCAATGCACACACTAAAGTAGTTTAAATCTTTGTTTATTTTATTTATGATGATTTTGGCTCACATTTAACAAAAACCCACCAATTCACCAAAACTCAGCATGATTACAAATGTGATTTTTTTACAACAGTTCAATAAACAAAAGAAGTTAATATTAAGAGACTTACATTTTAGCCATCAACTTTCCTGTTTTTGTTCTATTTGGCCAACAGAAATAATTACAAACAAAGCCACAGCACCGTTTTGCATCTCTGAGCAACAAAACAGTGTTTCGTTCCTAAATGAATCAACCGTTTAAATGATCACAATTGCTGTGTTTGTGACTGACTTGTTAAATCTCAAATATCAGTATTCAATGTTATATGCATCAAAACATGAATTATTCATTTATTCATTCAGCATTCCATGTCCCTCAGAGCTGAATTAAACAGTGAGTAAATATATCTATTCCACTTCAGATGAAGCTTCTGTGTTTCCTCTGCATTGCAAAGATGAACTTTGTTGATACTGATTACATTTTATTATTTTGTTTATTATTTTACTTAAAATGAAGAATCCAACTAAATGTGACTGTCACAAAACATGCTCACAACTGGTTAAACAACACACATCTATTTCTTGTAGGCTTACATCAGAGCTCAGCCAATTAATTGTATTTCATCTGGACTATGCCAGGGAATTGGTTTGAGTGAAAAATAACACGACTTCTCTAGCAAACAGCAGTCAGCACTAAGGGGCTGGTATGCAGTGATAAACTCAGAGTTGAGTCCCATAGCAGCATAGAGTGCAGTAACTAGTGCACATCTGGTCTGCGCTGTCATGTTGTGTGGCAGTGTGATAAAACCACAGCTGAATCAATGGCATGCAGCCATTGTGGCCCAAGATGGCTGCAAAATGACAGCAAGGCTTTCTGGCCATCCTGAGCTAGAGACACATAAATCTCTCAACAAGCAAAAGCTTTTCAAACCAGGGAATTACATAAAGTGATGCTACTGTCAATGGCCTGATAGACTCAAATGGAAAGAAAAAGAACGGAGGGGTTCAACTGCAAGCTGTTCAGAAATCTTGGCAGAAAATCAGTGCTCCTTCTCATCTTCCTTTGCACAAGCACTCTAACAAACTACACTCAACACAGTGCAATTACTTAAGAGAATTAAGCAACAGTGCTCTAAATATATATAGCAAAAGAGGCAAAATAAATAAATTAATACATACATTCATACCTAGGTAAAGATCTACGTTCCTGGTACAATTGGTTAAAAAATAAACAACAGATTAAAATATTTGAAAGGAGCTATAGGAACAGACAAGCTAGATAAATCATTTACATTCAGAGATATACAATCTATATACAGCTTTTTTTAAGATGCACTTGAGATTAAAATACTTTGAAAATTGAAAATCTGAAAATTGACTATTGTATTCTGCTGCTGTGTGAATGTCTCTTATTTCAAGGCAAAAATAAAGCAGGGATGGTCATTTTGGCTGCATGGCAGGAGGCATTGGAAGCAGTGGTGGCTGCCAAGAGGAGAGAAGCTACTTGAACCTTCTTCAAAGGACAGATGCAAAGTTTTAGCTCTAATTAAGGGCAAACTATTTGCACACTTAAAATGTACCCGATTCAGAGATGGTGGGTGGTCTAGAATTGGTTTTCTGCTAGACATTGGCCTTTTTAGACTCTCTCAAAGAATCTTTTTCAACAACAATCTTCTCCGACACAGTCTTCGCAGCCTACAGCAGCAGATGAAAGGCTATAGATTTTGCTATTAATGTTACCATCTACCATGCCAAATTTAGACTGAATAATATTCTTACATGATAAATATTGCCTCCTTTACAGATCAATACTGTTCACTGTGAATTAAAATGCTATGCAGTGCTCACAGAGATATCACAGAGCAGAGAATGCTTGCAAAACAGTAAATCTAGATGCACTGCGGCACTTTGTGATTTTACGTAACACTGAAGTGTTAGAATACAATCTCAGCAGAGAGCAACAATCAGAGCTTTTATCTTTGCAGGGGGGGAATGTGCACAAATGATGTAGAATAACAGTCAACAAGTTTGAAGTCAGCACACAGGAAACAGTTATCTGCTTGCAAAACATTCTTTATATACCCTCGAGTAGTACTGTACCTGAATTCGCAACGCTGCAAATTTCAGCAGTGGCAAAACCTGACAAACAGGTTTTGGTACGGTCTTAAGAAGCTATCAGAATCCAAACAGATGGTATTTCTATTGAAATTATACTGTTATTATGCAGGACTTTGCAAACATACCCAAAGCATACAAATGTGTGATATCAAATGCTACCTGACACATCAATGAACTTCATCTCAAAGAAAATGTTTTAAATAAATCAGCAATAATAACAGAGGCAGTGTAAAATAAGAAAAAGGAAAAACAAAGTGCTAAAGTGTTACAAATCTCCAGCAATTTTCCCAAACGGCATGTCCTTGCCTAGAATGAGGAATGACATGTCCATCTAGCACCTGCGTTTACGGCATCAGAAGAGCTGCTGGAGAAATGGATAACTCCATCATCGTGGAGCAGCGTGTTCAAGCTGCAACGTATCGCAACATGGCTCTGCGTGTAGACATTTTCACCTGAGAGACACATTTCTTGCTCTCTGCACTGTTTCCGAACTTTGCATTTGAATGCACACAAATGGCATGTTTTTTATCAAGAGCTTTTGCAACACACAATAGCCCAACAGGCAGCCATGGGTCCATAAGAAGCATTAAATATGAAAGATTAAAACAAAACCTGAACTGTGAAAACAAGTTCAAAAGATTTTACTACACTAAGTGAAAGTACTGGAGTAGTGAACAAATCACTTCACCTACCTGTAGTATATTAAACACTGTGTACACATGAGTTGCGGCTTAGGGAGTGGGTTAAAGAGCTCATTGAGGAAGAACACACATATACGGCATGACCCTGTGCAGATAGTCAGGAAAGCCTCCATTCCAAGCCAGCATCCGTCACACAGATTCCATATGCTGTAAAGAAGAGGCAGTTGTTGAGCTGAACATACCTTCACTGTCTCCGCTTGTGCAGGTGCGTGGACAGGTACAGGACGCTCGCGCAACTTCAGTCGAAATACTTCCACACAAATGACATGATAGTGAATGATTACAATGTAGTCTGTGAAAATTTCTTCTAAAAAAAAAACGGCTGAAAAAAAGACCAGAACCGGCCGGTTCCGATTTATGGCCGGTCAACCGTTGCATCCCTAGATAATTTCAATTAAAGTCAGTCAGAATAATTATATTTCATCATAAAAAATTTTGGTTGTTAACATTTTTACAGATAATGAACAAATTTACATCTGCACCCTAACTCAAGCTTCTACTGTCAACTCATCTCAAACTACTGTCAAATGTGCATTTCTAAGAGACAACAAAATCATTATTAATATTGGTGCTTGCAATGCAAACTGTGCAAAGATATGTTCTGACCATAAAGTCAAAACCACAATAAACAGTCTGACTTCTACAACTTGCAAAAATCTTGAAGCAAAAATCTGTCTTTAAGGTCTCTGCTTACCGAGTCAGAAATTTTCGTATTCGAAATGAATATATTCTGTGAAACCAGTGTGCAAGGATCTGGACGAACTTGACAATACCCATTCTGGATTTTGCCGTTTGCTTGTACGGTGTCTGTGAACTGTCAAAACATGTCTAAAAATGCTTGCTACTGATGCGAAAAACAAACAAAAAACTGATAAGAATATTTATATAACAGATGAATATTTTGGAGGCAGTGTGTTAACGTGATTGACATAATGTGAGGTCGTATTTATTTTTTCGTTCTCTGTGTGCAATGACCTAAGAAATAAAGAAATAAAGATTTGAAATGTATCATAATAATTATCAATATTTACTGATATGAAATATGAATATACTGATATGATTTTTTTTTGCCCATATTTCCCAGCCTTAGGTAATTGCAAAATTTTAATACAATTTTATTTTAATTCTGGTTTTAAATCTAATAGGGGTGCTCCGATCACGATCGGCCGATCGTTAATGCGCATCTCGTCAGTAAAGCCGGTTTTCTAATCAGCGGTTAATTCCATCAGGTGCGTGATTTCACATAGAGCAGCTGTTACTACACAGAGCCGTTGTTAACTGAGAAGATGGGCCAATAAACGCTGAAAATTAACGTGATTTGCGCATCTTCTCTATTAACAACGGCTCTGTGTAGTAACAGCTGCTCTATGAGAAATCACGCACCTGATGGAATTAACCGCTGATTAGAAAACCGGCTTTACTGACGAGATGCGCATAACGATCGGCCGATCGTGATCGGAGCACCCCTAAAATCTAACAATTCTGAGTTTTTCTTTCAAAACTTTGAGATATAAACTTAGAATTGTGAGAAGTCAAAGCTGTGAGAAAAAAAAAATTGAGACAGAAAACAAACTGCTCAGACCATATAGTGAAATAACTGTAAATTATATAGCCGTTTGGCTTTGTGCATTGACTGAGTGATATATGAGAAAAGGGCCGCAATGAGTAAGGATGTGTTACAGTAAAACTCTAGAATCAAGGCTGTTAACCTTGTGGTTGAGGAGGAGGAGAGCGTGAAACCCCTTCCACATATGGTCTCTGAGTGCAAAGATATTTTCTTCAGGGTCAGAGCTATATAACACCACAGGCCGGAGTATCAGTTAGAGAAATGAAAGAGATAAAGCTATGAATTTGACTAAGGACAAGCAGGCTAGGTTTCAACTAGCAAGATGGAGGATAAAAACACTTGATAAAAACAAAACAAAAATCTGAAACCTGTTCTGGGCTATACTCAATCCTCCTTAAAAACGGAAAAAAAAAAAAATAGACAAAGAAAACCATAAGACAACCATAAGGACAGTAATGTAGCCTTCTTTGTAGGAGCTAAACATTTACAAGCAAAACGTACATGTTCTAAGCGCTAAACACAATATCTGTGTATAATATCCCTTCCACTTGTCTTTTTATGCTTGCCATGTTGTTATGTTTTGTTGAGGACAGGAATGACATAGTATAGTAGCCTAATATCCATCTAAGTACCCTTCATCCTCCCTGTAAGCCCTTCCGTCTCCTGCAGGCACTTGTGCTAAGCATAAAGCCAGATTGTTAGAATATTTCCATTTCTTTAATCAATGGGGATCTGACGGTCTTGTTTCAGGGTACATCTCAAGTAAATAAATATCTGTTGCAAAGCCTGCCTGCTTTTTGTCCCCTTTGCCTCCTTGAGGTTTTTTTTTCTCCCGTCATCCCCCTCTTGTATGTCTGTGGTGTTAAATATAATCATTCATCCACTAGATGCACTCTGCAAGAGTGACATGAAGAATGAGAACTTTTGAGGGAAAATAAAAACAGACAGAAAAACACTAGTGAACGAGAAAAAAAAAAAAGCAAAACAATTAAAGTCCCATCAGCGGAGAGATTTTTCCCTACTGTTTATGCTCATTAGCAAACGTGTGGCTGAGGCCTTATCCCCTCTCCGAACACATTTCTTTTGTTTGCTAAATCGAAGGAGTTTTTTTTTTTTTTTTTGCATCTATTATGATTACAATGGATAATTTAAAATCCCCAGTGCAAATCCGTTAAATGTTTAGGGGGTACCACACAGCCTGGATTGTCATTGGCGGATATGTTATATTCTGCCCTTGGAAAGAATTGAATCATTATGTAGACACACATACGCATCTATGCACTTGTTTAAACACGCACACATCTTCTTCCTCTGCCCCTAGCTGGCACCAGATTTAATCAGCAGCTACAGACACTAAGTTTTATCATACAGAGCCTCTGATAAGCATCAGCATGTGGAGAATTATTTTTGACAATTTGCCCCCAGAATGAGTAACGAAATTGATGTGAGCACATCTACATGAATGAAAGAGAGGGTGTAAAGTAATAAATGACGTGCACTTCAAAAGATTTGTTCAAAATGGAAAAAGGTTTACAATAAATTTACTTTTATTCTTGATTCTGGCATGCTACATTTAAATGCTTTTATCCAGAGGCCATAGATTAATGCAAAACTATCAATGTCTGTTACCATGAAAAAGTAAATAAAATAAAAATCACCTCCATAAGAAAAAAAAATTACATAAACAAATGTTTCTAAACTAAAACAAAACAACATCAGTTTATTAAAAATCTCAAATAATATGACATGATTAAAGTGCTAATTATAACCATTAAAGCTCTTATAAATTCAAGAATATATGGAATTTGCATAATGCGACAAACGTAACTATATCTATAGAGCCATCAATACCATTTTAATGATGCCTTCAGGAAATTTTCATCATGCTTTTTTACTATCAAACTGCATAATGGGGGGTATTTTTAAGTTATGCAAAAAAAGACAGAGACACACAAGTGAGAGAGAATTAGAAACCTGAAGGCCCAAATGCCTAAGAAAAGATATACCACTGAACTAATCTGCATATGGCTGACAAGAAAATGAGTTACATCTCATCTAAATGTAAATTAAGTGTTTTATGACTTCAGTAAACAGTTTACGTATCCATGGTCTGTTTTAATTAACCAATTAGAATTTATTACCCGGATACTAAAGATAAGAGTATTTTTTTTTTCATAACAGCTGTCTAAAGGGAGAAAGAAACAAGAAACAAATTTTCTGGAAGAGAAAAGTAGCTTGAGTGATATCTTGGCTTTTAAGTAAGACATGTTTTTTTTTTTTAAGTTCCTTGGATGGAGTGATCCTGGACTGAAAGCTTGTATATAGCAGCCAGTATATATCAGCATTGGGGAAGCTACTCTAAAACTGTTGCTTACCAAACCACAAAGTTAATCATAATTTGAAGTAGTTAAGCTACACTCATGCTAATGCTTTAAAATATTTGTACTACGATACAAAAACATAAAGTCGCTAACTAAAGTACACAAAAGCTTTTGTTTTTGTTTTTAGTTTATTAATAAAATATATATATATACATAACTATGTAATTTACAATTAATCAGAGGTGGTAAAACTTAATTTACATAACAGAGTCAAAAGCATTCCAAAAACAAATTGATAAAATCAAAAAGCAATGAAAATAATAGACAATTAATTTTAGAATTGTCCTTTTAGGTGCTGACAGATTCTTGTGGGCGTTTAAAGCATTTGAGACATGTTTTCCTAAGTGCAGAACTTATGTCACAGTTATATCCTTACCTGTAAATGTTAGAAAGTCATGCGGTTATTTTCATTTTGCATACAGGCGAGTCCTGAAAGCTAGCAAGTCTCCTCTAACTTCACAGGTTTCACTGAATGAGCACCGACGTCAAACAGTCAGTGAACAATAAAATAGGATTAATACATTTTGCTAAAATATTATTTAAGACATCAAGTATAGGCTACATGTAATACAATGAATTGTATTTTTATGAGAACAGTAACAGTAAAATGACTTAAATTGAGTTAATGGATGTAAATGTAATATACTTATGTCCAGATAAGTGAGCGTACCTCATATCAATTCACAAATATTCTGTGCTTTTGTTTTATTACCATTTTTAATTTAAATAGTGATTTTAACTTTTGCTAAAAATGGTAAGCAAGCAGTTTTTTTGTATATAATGTATAACATAGCCTACTTAGATATATTCAATATATTTGTTTGTATAGCCTTCAAATTGCATAACAAGTTTGGAGGACAACACTGGGCAGGATATGGAATAACATTTTAAATAATGGATTAAAAATTATTTTTTTATTGCATTTTAATAAATACTAATCATTGGATTTTTTTATCAGGTTAATCAATGAAATAATGAACAGATTAATTATCCACAACATATATATAATTTATTTAGATTTAATTTACTAAAGTGTTTCCATAGAACTAGATTAATGACTAAAACTTTCACTAATTCAAAAACAGCTGAAATAAATGCCATTCTACAAAAAAAAGTGTAGTTAAGTTAGTAGCATCATTAGTTCTAGTAATTTATTTGCTAACACTTGTTTATACTGTATACAGAAACTGTTTTTTTTTTTCTCAAAATCTCAAAAAAGTGATATCTAATGCTATTCTATCATTTTCATTTTTCTATGAGCTATCAGAGGATATATTTTATCATTTGACTATGTATTATTCATATATTCCATTTTGAAGGTGCGGACTTTCACCGTAACAAAGGAGAGGCCACGAACAGTGAAAAGTTATCACTCGCTGACAGGTGGCTTTCTGACAAATGAGCCCACATCGCCACAAACCTTTACATTTCCACATTTTCCTCAACATAAAGAGAAGAGCATTTGATTAATGATCAAATGTGCTTAGCTCTGAAAACTTTGCTGAACTATTGCATCTTAAGTCCTTCAATTGACATGAGGGCTACAGCTCTCAAAGTCACTTACGTCAAAAGCCCCAACTGTTGCCTAGAAAGTGTCACTTCTCTTTTGTCAGTGTTCAAATGGTTAACATCATTTCACTGCAGTGCTGCTTTGCTGAAACAGCAACAGGACATTAATTTGACATAAGTCAATCCCTCTCCATTTTCCAACTTGGATAATGCATTTACTGGAAGCAGATTAATATCTATTCCATAAATCATTCATAAAATCTGCAGAGCCAGAGACATGGGGGTAAAGTCATATATGTTAGCTGATCCTGGTCTTGCGGTTGGATGTTCATTAATCAGCACCTCAAGGTCCTCGGGTGCAGTCAGAAGGGAAAACAGAGAAATTTATAAAATGTCCTGATTATTTATTTATATTGACTTTGGCTCTGTAACTTATGTTAATATCCTAGGTCCTTTTATAGCCACAAAACATACACCACTCTTGGCTTACTAACATGACTATTGTAAGGGTGTACTACTGTATATGACGATTTTTGATAGTTGACAATTAAAATGTCTCCACAATCTGCTTTTGAAGGCATATACTATCGTAGCAGCATACATTCTAACAGTTCTGCCATTTCTATCTCAATATATTGTACAACGCTACATACATTCACATCAAATCAGCAGTGTAACTCAGCAGTGTGTGCACACCAAAAGTGAATTTAATTATTTGTGCAAGTAGAATACATACAAAGTCAATAGACACAAATTCTCGCTAATGTTGAACAACTCCAGTAGAATTTGCATGACCAATCAGTCAATAGCTTATTGACACATCCGGTTGTATCAGGAAATGGAGGAGCAATGTTATATGAAAGCTATTATATGCAATGTTTTTATTTACGCAAGTTGAGTAACAAAACAGATGCATCAGCAGACTTAACAGTAATTTACATGCTGCCGTTGTCATTAAAAGCACTGGTTAGTCTCACCACAGTTTTAAAAAAATGCTAAAAAAGTGTCCGTGGTGTGCAGCGAAGCGGAGGAGGGGGAAGAGGGGAGACAGACAACACACTCAGCTTCGCGTTATACGGTTTCATATCACTCCTATTGAGTTAAAAACACAAATAAATGCACAGCCATTTGCACTCTGCATCGAAAACATATATAGTATGAATGCGCTGTTGCACCTCTGAGGACTTTTAAGACTTATTCTCTGGAGTTTATATAAGCTTTTTGATGTGTTGTGTCACTGAGCTGTAAAAACGGTTATGCTCACCAAGTGAATGAATCGCATTTGTGCCAACTCTTATTACAAAACAAAAACAAACAATCTTCTTCAATCCATGAAAGTTTCTCTCAGTTGATGTGCGCAATGTCATCTCTCAGTCAGAAACGTCTGTCATAGCAAATCAACACATGCTGTTGTGCATAATTAAGCGAAGCATCTTCTCATAAGAACACGCAGTCTCATGAATAATTTAACAGACACAGACACGTCAACGATGTGCTATTGTTCATTGCTATGTCACAAATTGTTATGTCAACACAATGTCGATTTTAAACCCCGAAGATGAAAATAGCGTTAAAATTATCGGATGCTAACATTGTCTTCTATGATGTGCAACACAAACACCTCGGGTCTGAGGTTCCATGACCTTTTAAAGGGATAGTTCAAATTAAAACTCTGTCATCATTTACTCACTCTCAGGTTTTCCCAAACCTGTATTAATTTTGTCCTTATGCTAAACGCAAAAGAAGATATTTTTAAGAATGCGGGGATCCAAAAAGCTGTTGGTCCCCATTGACTTTGGAAAAAAACTATGGAAGTCACTGGGGACCAGCAACTGTTTGTTTATGCACATTCTTCAAAATATGTTTTATGTCCAACAGAAGAAAGAAACTCACCAAGGTTTAAAACAACTTGAGAGTGAGTAAATGATGACAACTTTCACTGCACTATATTTTGAGATCTTTTTGCTTGATCGGGTTTAGCGCTACTTATGTTATTTTCCTACCATGTCATGTGCAAATCAGTAGGCAGGGCAAAAGAATAAGGCATTGATATTCTTCTGTGGAGGTGGTGTTTAACCTATTACATTGGTGAGCATGATTTCAGTACAACATATTCCTGGATCAACATCCTTGTTGATCCAGGAACACCATTCCAATCAACCAATCAGAACTGAGAGAAAACTTTCAGGAAATATCCGTTTTAGGTTTACAATCAGGATTAGGTGCCACTTTTTGCCTAAATATCAGTCATTCTTTTTTATTTGATTTTATATTCTGTTACCTTGTAAGGCTTTGTTTTTAAAACAGAAAAATAGTAAAACCAACATGACAAAGAATTATATAGATATTTTTGCCATCCCCCACCCTAGACTACCATCATCATCTTTATGAGGAATATTATTGTTTTGATAACAGTAATAAACATCTCTATGATGAGAGATTGGGTCAACTCCTACTCCAACTCCTACTTTATTTTTAGTTCTGGCAGAGTTGCTCAGAATCATACTGATTTATCATATTACTGTGGAATCGATTCAAAGTGGTCAGTCTTACATTTCAGACACTGGATCTGAAACCAGCTTCTTTCTTTCAGTTTAACATTCAACCCAAACTCATGAGCAACTACCTGATAATACCAGAGAGACTCACTCTACCTAAACATTGTACTATTACAGAATATTACCAAGACAAAAAAATAAAATTATATATATATATATATATATATATATATATATATATATATATAAAATCTCCCTCTATCTTTCTTTCTTTCTCTCTCTCTCTCTCTCCACTCTCTCTCTCTTATATATATATATATATATCCCCACAGGGAGCCTAACCACAGGCGTGCTCTTTCCCCACAGAGGGATGAATGTGTTGGCTGTCAAAAATATGAAAGCTGAGTCTCATCTGCTAGAGACCCTGAACCTAATCTCCCAGCAAAGAATGATATTGTGTCTGTTCCACCCATACTGATTTGTTGTCAATCCGGCCCAAAGTTGCTCTCAGCTGCCCACTTGACCTTGTCACTGCAAAAGCACTTTATTTCCATTACATCACTGTTCGTTGAGACTGGCAAAAAGTTCCAAACAAAGGCCATTTACTCAAAGCATTCTTTAAAATATCATAACTTGCTTTAATTACAGGTTTCAGTGAGGTAGACCGACAAGAGCAGTCACTTTAAAATAAAAAGCTTCAATTTTTTACCCCCTCCATTTAAAAGGGAGATAATTATACAAAATTCCCGCTCACACAATAGTCTCTCTCAGGCTGTGCTGCCATATGCTAACATAGTATGGTTAAACAAAAGGCACTGACAATGGTTTTTTGTAAAATGCTTGATGACAGATCACTTCAAAAAGTGTAAATTCTGCTGTGCTTTCAACATTGCTGTAGTCCATCAGTTTGTTCACATTCCCCACCAGAGCATCCTCTCCCCCCCGTTTCATTATCTGCCACACAAAATTTAGAAGTACATATATGTGGTGACTGGCCTGCAGTTTTCAATATCTAAGAAGGATCCACAAAAGAAATAAAAATTTCAGCAATGTTGCTGACTTCAAAATTCCTTGGAAACAGTTATGCCATATTCCTGTAACACAGCCATTTAAACAGGCCAACACCTAAGTTCTTAATCTCAATTGAGTCTTAATTGATCTCAAATTTCCAAGCATAATTTTAATTTAACATGTGTCTGTGTTTGTAGAAGTACATAGATAATATCTATATAAATATATAGACATAGACAGACAGTATGAATATAAAAGGCGTTAAATACTAAAAATATCACTTAAAAGTGGTTGCCTTATCATATTCCTAGTAAGGGGTAGTAAGGTGTAGTACTGCTAGTAAATACTTGTGAAGATAGCATAAATGTCACATGTCTAGTATATTTAATAAATAAATGCATAGAAAATCTAGTATAGCTTTGTAAAGATGGAGTAGAGCCAGGAAGTGTGAAAATGTCACGATATGTCCAGCTGAACTGACTACAAACACACGTGGTGTTGCTTTTTATGATGTATGCAGTTATGTTAAATGAATATTTATCACAATACGTTGGCGATTTGTAATGTTTTGACACTTAAAATTCAGGAAAGTATCACATAAATAAAGTTTATTCGGCTGTCGCTAGCAAACAGTCACTGTGTTTACATGGACGAAGCGCTCCTAACAGCGAAATTTGCTCACTATACATTCACATACAGTATCCAACGAGCGTTTGTGAATAGAAAACTGTAAAATTACTTTGTATTAATGTGTTTTGGTTTTACACACCAGTGTCGAGATGTTCTCTGCTTTTCATCCATTATCCCTCCATACAACCTCACACAGGCTGGCGACGCTGAACGAACGTTTCCAAGACGACGGCGTGCTGCTGCCGCGCGTGATGAATGGCTTGACGTAACCAGTCCAGCAGGTGTATATGGGGTGTGGTTTATGCATTTGATTTGCAAACTAAGCAATCATCGTGTCGATCGTCGCGTACCTTGACGTGACCAAAGACGTGTGATAAGAAGCGCGACACTTTCGTCGCCCCCCTTCTCGCGTGAGAAGCTACGTGACGTCAAGCGCCTTGTCCTTTTAAATATCTTTTTTTTTTTTCATTTGTGTTTGTGATTTTGTCAAATGCCTTAAGTGCTGTAGTTAAGTGTTTTTTTTTTTTCCTGTTTTTTTTGTTGGGAGCAAAAAGAAAGAAAAACCTGCATGTTATAACAATTAGCTCCTCCAAATCCCCAAATATTTCATAATCTTCAGGATGCTGACGAAAATATGATGAGTAAAATTAAAATTAAACTGCAGTATATCTAATCAATGAACTTACAATGTTATTTAGAAGTGCACATGTAAAACAACAACCAGGAACAACCAATTCACAGCTTTCTTGTAAGCATCATATATAACTAATGGCACCAAGATAAGGACAGTATAAACCAAAAAGACAACATGTGTATAGGTTCAAGTGTTTTGTCCACCAGAAAACATAAATTGAAAAATGGCTTAATGCACTAATAGTTAAATCCAAAGGCCAAATTCGAAATTAACAATGGACCATGGGCCATGAGTAAACACTTCAATCATGTAATGTTTTAATAATTTAGTAGTTTAGAAATTATAATATTCATATATAATTCATATATACACACATTACAATTTTTTTTAATGATTTCTCCAAAGTATCAGTCATAAAACACAAACACATCAAATAGTTAACTCTATTGTCACAGTATGAACTCAAATAACACACAATTATCCATAAGCAAGCATTCAGTAGCATCTCAGGAAATTATGAACAGGAGCACAGGTGACTGCTTTAAAAATGCATCCTAGCACTGGAGAGAGAGCTGAAAGAATCACACAGTGTAGTACAGTATAGTTACAGTACTTTATTACAATTACAGTGTTTTGAATTTATCTCACTAGTGTGCACTGGGCAGGGAGCTTGTCTGCACTGTAAATTAAAATGAGTAAACTTTATTTAAAAAAAGTATGCAAACCGATTGCCTTGAAAAAAAACAAGTAAAGTGAAATAAGAATAGTAATTTGTACTAACAAAGGTTTATTTATAAGTGTTGTAAACGTGTAACTCAGAATTACTATTTTCAACAACTAAATCAAGTACATTATACTATGTACGTATTTCAAACAAGTCATTTAAATTTAGCTAAATCAAGTAACATTTCCTGCAACTTGGAATTTCTAAGTTGTATTTACTTGAACAGAAATCTAGTTTTGACCAATTGCCTTTAAAAAAAAAAAGTTACCATTACTCTAGTAACTTAAATACTTCAAAAATCTATTACAAATTCATGACAACAATGTTCTATTCTTCACACACATAATTACCCTAAATCAAATGTAGTGACAGTTCAAAGTTAAAGATGATATATTTTTTTCAATGTAGTTTTAACTCGTATTACAAAAATTTTGAAACAAAGCAAAAACAATCTGCTTTTAGTTATGTTAAACAATGGAGGTAGCAGTACAATGATTTTAAATACGGCAATGAGTTGGCCACACAAGTTGCCAATGTTTTTTTTTTCTGTCCCAAGTCAAGCATCATATTGTAGGTTTTCTTCACAGTATCAGAGTAACCCACATGTAGTGATGCAAGCGTAGCACATGGTGTTCGGGAAGCAAATGTTGGAGGCAGACCCTGGAGACTATTCTTTGCAGTACTACCCTGAACAATGATGGCAGAAGACACTGGGTCAAGATTTGGAGAAGTACTTCATCGTCAGTGATAGTCAGCAAGCCAACAGATACTAGTGCCCAGACTGCATCAGCATCAGACACCTGTTTAAAACCAAATAAAAACAATATTAGCAGGGAAATGTGGATGATCAGTTTTCAGTGTTTTCTGTCTTGCCTACACTGCCATAACATTGGGTTAGTTCACCCAAACTTGAAATTCATGTCATCATTTACTCACCCATGACTTTAAGTTATTTTCAGAACACAAATAAAGACATTTTCAGTGAAATAAATTTCTGTCCTTTAACTGAATGTCTATTTACCCAAAATATTAGACACTTGATCATATAGCAATTACGTCTCTTTCAAAGATTTGAGCCTCTTTTCCACTGTCAGGCCAAACCATTCTTAATTCTCAATGCTTAACCATTCCATTCTGTGCTAATACGGATATGGTTTAATTTTTCACTGTTGGGCTGTCAACAGAGCTCTTTTGAATGCAACATAAATGTGTCAGTCGTTGCCTTAGTAATGCAATAGTTAAGATATCGAACCTGATGTAAAAAGCACCCACGTTACGAAAGATTAAATATTACTTTTAATTTTAATATTACCTAGTTTACTTACCTCAAATAGCATGTTGCCCAGCTGCAGAGAAACTGGTGGCTAGGCAAAAACAAATGACCAACCCTGAGCAGTGACTACCATCTAGGCTTTCTACAGCACGTTCAGTGTGTTCAGATAAGAGTTCTGGATCAAGAACAGTTCATCAGACCATGCCTAACAGAGTTCAAGTGGAAATATAACTGAAACTGCTCCTTACAATTCATTGAACAGTTTGGCCCAAAAAGTAGATTAATCGGCTCCATTCAAATGGATTGATTTGATGGGATCTTGGGTGTCAGAGATTTGGGTTAAATATCTTCATTAGTGTCAGGAAGATGCACAGTTTTTTATGGAATAGATTGACAGGAGGGAGATTAAATGGCACATTTTTCATTTTTGATTGAACTAGGTATGTAATCAACATTAATCTTTATAAAGGTATCTCAGTAATATACCAGCAAATACACAGGCATTTTTTGTCTAAAATGGTGTTACTAACTATGAGAACTTACCAAGCAGGTTAGTTGTAGAAGTATCCGGGGTGATCATGAATTAAAACAGGTAGGCCTCAGATGGGTGTGTAGTTCTGTCAAATCTTTTCTAAGTGTCAATAAAGAAGTCATTGAAGTCAATAAGCGCTGTTTATTTTAAATATTATTAATAAATATAATAAAACTATTAAACATTTAAGGTAGCATCATACATTTTATGGGTTCTAGGATGTGAAGTGTCCTCTTAGATATGTGAAAAGAAACACAGTTACAAATACGGAAATACGGTTACAGGTATTCTGGAACTGCAATAAATTATTTGAAATTGCAAATAAAACATAGCACATGATTGAGTCAAAAACGGCTCTACTGCTGTTGAAATATCTCACCTTTATTATACTGAGACCGGTGATCACGAGACCGCTGCTCAGAGAAGACAGATGACACAAGCTTTTTTCCTAAATATGAAAAATAATTCTTCATATAAAATCAAGTTCCACTAATGTTGTGAATTGTAGAACAAGGACACATTCATTTCTTGATATTTGCATTTTTAACAATAGAAATAAATTTTCTATACATCTCTATTTGAGGCATCAGTAATAAAACCAATTCAAAGGCAGCATTTCTTCTGTTACAGTACTTGGTGTTTTTAACACAGCAAATAAATAATTACTGCAAAATAACGAGCTCATTCAGTTTAAACCTTTTAGTCTGGTTACGCAATGACTATGATTGTATTAAAATGATGAAAATACATTTGTAAACTGAAAAATGACTTTAACCTAAAAAGTGGCCAAAGCCTCACAAGTGTTATAAAATTATAGAGGAAATTTTGCAAACGATTACTGTTAACAATTAATACTATAAGTGGCATATAAAGATCATATTGACGACTTCTTGCATGTTCTTGAATTGTTTCTCGGAATTTGCTTTCATTTTTAACTAGTAAAACATTTTTCAATTTGAGAAATGAAATAAAAAAAAAAGTCTTTAAAAGTTTTTACCTTTACCCAAATGTGCCACAAGTTGTGTATTTCTATAGTTTTTGTTCTAATAGCAGAATAGCAAAGATCGTTGCTCCCTGTTGCTAACACTGGTGCTGACAAGGAGCAAATGTTAGTCAGTTCAAATTAGCAGCACACAGAAAGATACATCCACACACTATTTTTTTTTTTTACTTACCTTATTATTATTGTGTAGAAGTAATCAATCATTCTTTGTCCAGAGGTGAAATGTAAACAGTCTTTCTACTTTTTAGTTTAAGCAAATTCGACGCAGCTTCAAAACTTTGCTTGCTGCGCATGCTCACCGTCCTTATTTCTTCTTCTGTTGTTTTGTTCCTGTTGCACATTAGCGCACTGCTGCCTCTCACTGGTGAATTAATGTCATCGGTTTTGTTGTAGCTACTTGAATATTTTAAGAAAGAATTACTCATTGCAGCATGTTGTTCTATTCGCCTTAAAATTAGCAAATTGTGTAACTTAATAAAACCTAGTAAGTATAACAACTAAGTAAAGATAACTTATTATATTTAAGGAAGCTAAACAATTGTAGTGTGTGTATTTGTACTGTAGGTTTTGTCATCTGAGGCCAAAGTTTGATATTGATAGATCATGTAAGGGTTTTTGACTGGAGAATTTGATTTTGACAGAAGTTTGCACAAGTTTGTGGCCTAATGGTTAGAGACTTGGACTACTTACAAGAAGGTATCCGGTTCAAGTCTCGGTGCTGGCAGGAGTTGTAGGTGGGAGTGAGTGAATGAACAGCACTCTCTTCCACCCTCAGTACCCATGACTGAACTCAGTACCCTGGCACTGAAACCCCAGTTGCTCCCCAGCGCTGGATCTGTAGCTGCCCACTGCTCCGGGTGTGTGTTCACTTCTCACTGCTGTGTGTGTGCACTTGGATGGGTTAAATGCAGAGCACCAGCTCCAAGGATGGGTTACTTGGTAAATGTCAGGACTTTCACTTTCAAATAGGCCTTGTCCATATAATTTGGCTCTCTCTAGTGGACAAAATGTATATCACAGCTTTTAGTCTCAGGTTATGTCAGCACGTGATAATAAAATAAACTGCATTACATAGTTTTTTTTTTTTTTTGCGCTCATTATAAATCACTTTTCAAGCAATATCACCTAAAAATCCATTTTAAATCATGTAAGTCTAATCAGTGACTAACATGGAGTGTCCAAATGTATTCACAGTTACAGCTTAAATAAAATAATACAATAGTAATATAGGCTAATTTTAATCTGAGCACATATGAACTTACTGGTAATAGTTCATACAACACGTCTCTAAAGAAAAAACGATCACTATACATTAGACCTAATTTCTGAAAACGAAATAATTGTATGATCAGCAGATGATTATTATTTTACAGTTAAGGTTTTTTTTTATGTCTTAAAGCTGCTTATTACAACAGAAGTTTCTTGTAGTCTACTCTACATGTTCAAATTAATAGCCTATATATTGATAATTAATTAATACGTTTATATATGCCTATTTGAACATTTTTGAAACTGTTTTGACACATTTTCATTTTCAATTATTATATCTATTAAAATAAGTCGGTACTATATAGTAGCCTTCTTTTGTGTTGATGTCTACTGAAGCCTTATGATCACACATCACAGGGAGTCTGTCGTAGCAAGTCAGTTCCGGACATATATGCAAAAAACTTCTATGTACAAACAATAAACGTCTTTTTTTTAACGCTTTTTATGATTCATTTAGTGAGATAATTCGTTCAGTAACTGCACATGAATCAATTATATTTTCCTCTTTAATATTTTTAGCACGAAATAAATATTAATATTTTAATGAATGTTGAAAAAATCAGGGCTGAGTTTCCCAAAAGCCTAAAGAACATTTAAGGTAGCATCATACATTTGCCTAAGAAGTTCGTAAAAACGATCATACTGATCTTAATATCACAGTCTGTTTCCCAAAAGCATCGTAATTTAAGCAGCACTTGAAAATCATTGTAGATCTACGGGTGCTCTGGAGTAGCCTAATCGTTAAGCCCTAAGTGCATCGTAAGAAGACAGATTTATGCGGTCACATGCAGGACAATCGGCAGTTTACACCTTTAACTTGATTCAAGCGAAATGTGATTATATTTACCTTTACATTTATTCATTTAGCAGACGCTTTCATCCAAAGCGACTTACAAACGAGGACAGTGGAAGCAATCAAAAACAACAAAAGAGCAATGATATATAAGTGCTATAATAAGTCTCAGTTAGGTTAACACAGTACACGTAGCATGGGATTTTAACTAATATAATAAATAAAAAGAAGTGTTAGAGGTAGTGTTAGAGGTCTTTATATCTTTATACATACATACAGATATAATTGCATAATACATGAAAAGATATAAGATGAAAGAGATGGATTTTAAGCCGATTCTTGAAGATGGCTAAGGACTCAGCTGCTCGGATTGAGTTGGGGAGTTCATTCCACCAGAAGGGAACATTTAATTTAAAAGTCCGTAAAAGTGACTTTGTGCTTCTTTGGGATGAACAATCAAGCGACGTTCACTTGCAGAACACAAGCTTCTAGAGGGCATATAAATCTGAAGTAACAAACTTAGGTAAATGGGTGCAGAGCCAGTGGTAGTTTTGTAGACAAACATCAATGCCTTGAATTTCATGCCAGCAGCTATTGGTACCCAGTGCAAATTGATAAACAGCGGTGTGACGTGTGTTCTTTTCGGCTCATTAAAAATGATCATTATAAGGATTTGATTGTGCTTTATTGTACACATTATGACTCGTTTTCTTTATTTTTTTTTTATACATTTATAAATGATTTAATTAAAAGAAATACACATCTAAAAAATTGAAATACACATCTAAATTAAATGACTGAAAATAATAATTAAAAGAAACAAATAAAATAAATAATGTGGGAAATACTTCAAAGACTGGGTGGGGGGGTATGTCAACGACTTGCTGAAGTTCAGAAAACCAATAACGTCTCTCTCTCTCTATACTGTATATAAAGAACATTATATATATAATATAATATTGTACTGTAGATATTAGAATTAATTAAAATTATTATATCCAAGTTGTCTGTCTGGAACACAGCATTAGTTTAACATCAATAAGCGATCGTGTACTACTGTTACGAGCCATTCTAAAGTGAGATTTCAGCACTTGACAAACGGACAGCGACTCCTAAGTAACACTTAAAGCACGGCTACTTGCGATTGCTTTACGTGCATAGTTGGGAAATTCACGTGAAACAATAACGAACGATCGTAAAATTACTCGTAGAAAACGCTCTTAAGCGCTAAGATCAATCGTTAACGGGAAACCCGGCCCAGAACAGTTTAATGCAAACGAATGTCTCATGAATCGATCAGAGTTAGTTAAAAAAAAAGTTAAAAGAAAGATGGATGCCATAGACTTTTTTTTACTTCACAATATAACAGTTTTTGTTTTCGATTTGAATTATTTCGTTTTAAAATAATAATTTAAAACATAAAAAGCATTCTATAGATATATTTATCATGTTGGAGAAGCGTTCCTGCTATAAAGACCAAGAAGACAGAAATCGCATCCTGTTTGTTTTCCTTATTTTACAAAAGCATAAGGTTTTGTTGATATTGTGAGTGCACACATGTACAAGTAGACCTTTTGGAGTTCCGAATGATGCATACTCTTACCTTTATGAGCAAAAATGACGGCGCATTTTTAAATTTTTACTGTCATAAAAAAAAAAAAAATGCAAGCTGGCTCCTCCATGTCCTGCAAAGCGCTCACTCTCCGCACAAATATGCGCCTAACAGTGCTCATTTACCTAAGTTAAATGTTTAAAGTAATTCTGTGAAATGCATGAAGTGTAGGCCTATTATGTCTGTTTATTTTAGGTAAGTCTTGTTGGTTTGAGAAGGCTAAATTGATCAAACATGCTCAACTTACTGTCTGAACGAGCTGCAGCTTGCTCGTTCCTTTAAAAATCAAAAACTTGAATTTACCAAACCCAAAATTTTCCAAACATATTTCAAAATTAACTTAAAGAAACAAATAGAAATGACAACTTTTCTATTAAAAATCAAAAGTGAACTATTTTAATAGATGTGTAATAGGGAAGAGAGAGAGAAAAAAGTCACTGTATCCAGTCGACTTGGGCAAAGAATTCACACAAGCTGTTGGACAAAGGCCGGGCCCATGCAGGGCTCTCTATTCGTTCCCTTGTTTTAATTAGAAGTTCTCCCCCAGCTATGTCCCAAAACTGCCAGGGCTCATATGCACCTGCATATCCTGGACCCAGACTATTCCACTGAGGAGACAGATGTGTACTTTAGGTGCTGTTATCATTACCTTAAAGCCTTCCTTAGGGCAAAATAGGACAAAGCCAAATTATTATTAATGTACTTATTCACACGTACGTCATCCATGCGTACGTTATCCAGACGCTTATCCACGCGTACGTTATCCAGACGCTTATGCACGCGTACGTTATCCAGACGCTTATGCACACGTACGTTATCCAGACGCTTATCCAGACGCTTATCAACGCGTACGTTATCCAGACGCAAAGTAAAAAAAATCCTTTCTTTGCTACGCCGCCGCCACGCCGCCGCGCAGTTTGAGCGCAGCTCCAACACGTGACCGTGACGTCTGACGTCTCATATCTTACGTCTGACGCCTGAATACTATGGGATTTTGGCCAGACGGCTGGCGAGCGTATACACGTTAGTTCTCCTCTCAGTTTGCTTAGTGAGTAGCAGAACTTGCACAAGATACACCTCATAGGTGTAAGCGCGCGAATAGCGCACAGCTCCCCCAGCCACATGGATGTCTTCCCACAACGCGCCAAATAATGCCATGTAACCGGATAAAGCGTCCAAATGGAGAGGAAATGTCAGCAGTGCTTAGAAACGAAGCTCTTTATCCATTTATCTGAAGCCAACTATTTCATTTAAAATGTACAAATTGACTTTTCTGGGAAAACAGTTCAAGAATATTCACCCTGAATTAAACATATTTCTGTGCAATGAAATGCACAAAAAAATAGAACTAACAAGTAGTAACTTATAATACCTGCTACATACCTACAGACTAGCTGCTGGAAAGAGAAAAATATATATTTTCTTCCTTCCCAATCTTCCTGCTTCAAACAGGACAGAATTGACATTGTCAAATATTTCATTTCATCTTAAAATTACAGAGATGTCGACCAGTATTGCAGTATGAATTCAAATCGAATCTGAGCCAAAGACCATATTTTCATGATCTTGGCCTTGTCATTGAATTGACTTTGGATCATTTGGACTTGGTCTCGACTCGGATTCAACCATCCTCTGGTCTCAATTTTAATTCAGATTCAAATTTTATCGTTTACGATCATGATATTGAGTGACACATCCTCACAATTCATTTTTAGGTCATGTATCTTAGATATTATCAGATGCAATTCCAACAGGAATATTCCTCAAACATTTTTTTAAAACAATCATGTTTGTTTTTATAATGTACCGCACAAATAGCTAGCTAAAATAAAAAATAAATAAAAAACTTTTATTATATGACATGTAGAGGCCATATTTAATACAAATATGTTTGCCACAACAATGTTAATCTATTAAAATGAACTTTGCGGTACCGTTTGTCATCAAGGTAACATTAAGATTCATAATAAGGTGGCAGTGAAGTATGGCTTTGTGTAGAATGTTTCAAACAGTATTGGACTTCAGTTGCTCTGCCATTTGCAGTGATTAGGAAAGAGTGATGCTTACAGGTGCTGGTCATATAAAAAAATCAACTCAAAAAGTTGATTTATTTCACTAATTCCATTCAAAATTTAAACTTGTATATTATTCATTCATTACACACAGACTGATTTATTTCAAATGTTTATTTATTTTAATTTTGATGATTATAACTGACAACTAAGGAAAATCCCAAATTCAGTAACTCAGAAAATTAGAATATAACTTAAAACCAATACAAAGAAAGGATTTTTAGAAATCTTGTCCAACTAAAAAGTATGAAAATTGAAAGTATGAGCATGTATAGCACTCAGTGCTTTTGCCCCTTTTGCCTGAATAACTGCAGCAATGCAGTGTGGCGTGGAGTTTTGAGAGCCCAGGTTGCTCTGATAGTGGCCTTCAGCTCTTCTGCATTGTTGGGTCTGACATATTGCATCTTCCTATTCCCAATACCCCATAGATTTGCTATGGGGTTAAGGTCAGGCGAGTTTGCTGGCCAATTAAGAACAGGGATACCATGGTCCTTAAACCAGGTACTGGTAGCTTTGGCACTGTGTGCAGGTGCCAAGTCCTGTTGGAAAATGAAATCTGCATCTCCATAAAGTTGGTCAGCAGCAGGAAGCATGAAGTGCTCTAAAACTTCATGTTATACGGCTGTGTTGACCTTGGACCTCAGAAAACACAGTGGACCAACACCAGCAGATGACATGGCAAACCGCAAACCATCACTGACTGTGGAAAGTTTGCAGTGGACCTCAAGCAACATTGATTGTGTGCCTCTCCTCTCTTCCTCCAGACTCTGGGACCCTGATATCCAAAGGAAATGTAAAATTTACTTTCATAAGAGAACATAACTTCGGAACTTTGGACTACTCAGCAGCAGTCCGGTCCTTTTTGAAGCGAGACGCATCTGACACTGTCTGTTGTTCAGGAGTGGATTGACACAAGGAATACGACAGCTGAAACCCATGTCTTGCATACGTCTGTGTGTAGTGGTTCTTGAAGCACTGACTCCAGCTGCAGTCCACTCTTTGTAAATCTCCCACACATTTTTGTCCCTAATGCTTGTACACTTTTTTCTACCACATCTTTTCCTTCCCTTCGCCCCTCTATTAATGTGCTTGGACACAGAGCTCTGTGAACTGCTAGCCTCTTTTGCAATGACCTTTTGTGTCTTGCCCTCCTTGTGTCAATGGTCGTATTTTGGACAACTGTCAAGTCAGCCGTCTTCCCCATGATTGTGTAGCCTACAGAAGTAGACTGAGAGACCATTTAAAGGCTTTGCAGGTTTTCTTTAGTTAATTAGCTGATTACAGTGTGGCACCAGGTGTCTTCAATCTTGAACCTTTTTACAATATTCTAACTTTCTGAGATATTGAATTTGGGATATTCCTTATCTGTCAGTTATAAACATCAAAATGAAAAGAAATAAACATTTGAAAAATATCAGTCTGTGTGTAGTGAATGAATATAATATACAAGTTTCACTTTTTGAATGGAATTGGTTAAACAACTTTTTGATGATATTCTGATTATATGACCAGCACCTGTACTTTCAAATGGAATTTCTTCTCAGAGTCTGGATAAGAAATTAATTAGGTAAGCACTCACCATTAACACCTTATATAAATATGAACAAAAGAAAAATATAACAATCTCTAGCTACCTTGAGCCATTTGCAATGTCCCTCACAACCGACACTGGATGTCTCTCAATATAGACTGATTAAAGTGTATGGATTCCAGGACAACTGGAGTATAGCCCATGCCATCAACCACAATCAAAATCGACCTCATTCATTTTCCATTAATAGTGCAGCTTTCTGATTAGCCTGCAAATGAACAACCATATGACTTGCATTTCAGGAAGACACGGGCGTAGAGACCATCAGCCGCTAATTTTCAGCTTATGAGCAGAGCGGCAAGTGTCAGAAGTAGATGAAGACAATGGGGGTCATCTTTAATAAGACAAATTGGCAAGGATTTTTTTCCTTGTGATCATATTCGAAGGCAAACTACAACCAGCAGGGCATTCCAGGGTAGTTTGATTGTTTTTAAATAATGAGAAATTGTGCTGTATGGTACACCCTTCGAACTGAAAATTTAAAAGCTGTCCTTCATGGTATGTCATTCCCTAACATCTCCAATTATCTGGCTCCATGCCTCCCTGTTTATTTACTGAGACTGTCAATTCGTATTATGAATCGGGGCGACAAGAAAATATAGATTGTTCAAAATGATCCCCTCCTCGTTCTTTTGTGTCTGCAGACTCCTGCGCATGCTTCAGGGTGCACATGATATACAAGTGCACACCGACCACATGGATCTGTGAACAAAAAGCAGAAAATAAAATTCTAGACGAAACAGAATCAAAGCAGATATGCCTATGACAATTATGACATTTCTGCAAAAGAAGAATTTCTTTTCCGCATGCTGTTCCTGTCATGCAGTCTACCAAGTGAACAGATGATTTAATGAACCCATCAATCATAGAATACAAAACGAAGTATAGTCCACTTCTTGATTCCTCTGATTTTTTAATTGGTTCCCATGAGACTCAATGTTTTTCCTCATCAAAATAAGTTTTACCCCTCCTTTATAACCGACTCTGCTGCTAACAATCATGTGAGACGAGTGTGATGCCAATGACAGGGATGGGAAAACTGGATTGAGTTAATCATTAAAGATGAGTCTTTCGTTTTGGGCTGGAGGCATTTGAAGCAAGTGCTGTAAGAATGTTTGTGAGTTTGGGTGTCCCTTTCCAACATGCCTAACATGTTTTTGGTGGTGTACAGAGAAACCCTTTTTAGATGGACCATGTTGGGACTCCACGCATGAGTGAATAGCAGGTCATCTGCATGGAACAGACAGCACACAGGACAAGCGGTATAGGCTCTGAACAGGCTTTATGAAGACACATAGAGTCACTATGGAGACAGCAATCAGAATCCTCCTGGGACCCCAGTGGACAGAAGAGGGAGAATGAGAGGCAGATGACTCTGGAATCAAGCAGTAGACTCAATGATTCAAGTGACAGCCCAACCTACTGCATGCGCACGAACACACACCATCTCCTCAATGATTTTTAATGAGGTTTGTTGTACACAATAAAATCCGGAATAGGCTACGGTACTTGACAAATAGAAAATCCTGCAACATCGATAACGTTATTACAGTGAGAGTGAGAAAACAGTGCTCTTTACATGATCCCTTGGTAGCATGCAACACATTAGGTGGATTCTTAACTTCATAAGATTTGCCATTAATTATATTATTCTAAATGGATTTAGCATTAAAAGTTGAGACTGTGGAGGTACAGACAGTTCTATAATAGCATAAACTAAATGTGATACAGCTTTAAGTAATGGCTCATATACACCCTCTATGACATAAAATTGGTAGCATTCTCTTTCATTCCCCAATGCTCTCCCCATCTCCCTTTTTCAGTTGGCTTCAGTCCACCCTAACAGATGGGTCGGTGTCAATAGGCTGCTATTAACTGGACACACGCCTCTCATGGGGCCTGGAGACCACATCATACTGTACTATACACAGTTTTCAAAAAAGAAGAAAGAAACAGCTAATTTTCCTGCAGTCATACCCACTTTCAGCTAACCTCCACTTTTCACACTCTCTAGAAGCAAAACAGGCTGAAAATGACTTATTCTTGCCTGCTTTGTTATTTTGAGAGAAAACATATGGTTTAGTGGATTGTATTGTACCTTAGTTTTACTGCGTCCGTTGGCATGAAGATAATGATTTGCCTTTGCCATAGACAATACAATATTTAATATTAAACAAAAGTTAATTGTTTAGCACAAAACAACATAATGAATCTGGACTAATATTATCCACTCTTCTTAATTAAAGCTAAACATTTTAAATTACAATTCTTGTGAAAGTCTAATTTAGTATGCATATTTGTTTATAGTGAGATTGCAGTGTTGTGTCATTGACTGATTAATACATATGCCAGTCTTTTGCTGATGATCTGATGATTACTCTATATAAAATATCTATAAAGGAATTATATATATATATATATATATATATATATATATATATATATATATATATATATAGAGACCAAAAGTTTGGACACACTGAAGGCATCAAAACTATGAATTAACACGTGTGGAATTATATATGGAATTATATACATAACAAAAAAGTGTGAAACAACTGAAAATATGTAATATTGTAGGTTCTTCAAAGTAGCCACCTTTTGCTTTGATTACTGCTTTGCACACTCTTGGCATTCTCTTGATGAGCTTCAAGAGGTAGTCACCTGAAATGGTCTTCCAACAGTCTTGAAGGAGTTCCCCGAGAGATGCTTAGCACTTGTTGACCCTTTTGCCTTCTGTCTGCAGTCCAGCTCACCCCTAAACCATCTCGATTGGGTTCAGGTCCGGTGACTGTGGAGGCCAGATCATCTGGCGCAGCACCCCATCACTCTCCTTCTTGGTCAAATAGCCCTTGATGCCTTCAGTGTGACTCTACAATTTTCATAGTCATGAAAATAAAGAAAACTCTTTGAATGAGAAGCTGTGTCCAAACTTTTGGTCTGTACTGTATATATATAAAAAGTCTTAGGCCACTAGTATTTTCACCAACAAGAAAATTATTTGAAGTCAGTTATTTCTATCTTTTGTTGTAGTGTGTAAGTAGTAAATATCAGTTTACATTTCAAAACATTATTTTTTCCATTGATTGTAATAATCCAGTGAGATTTGTGTTTGCACAAGGAGTATGACAACAGCCAGTGCTCCACACAGAGATCTGATCTCATCATCATCCAGTCTGTCTGGAATGCCATGAAGAAACAGAACAAACCAAGACAGACTAAATCCAGAGGAACTGTGGCAATGTCTCCAAGACACTTCAAGAAACCTACCTGCAAAACTACCTGAAAAACAATGCACAAGTGCACCTAGGACAAAAGCTTTTTTTAACGCATAGTGTGGTCACACCAAATGTTGATTTAATATAGTTATCAGAAGTTTGTTAATAAAATCAGTTTATGGCATTATTTTTGACAGCATCCTCCCTTTACAGCATTTTTACACAAGTGCTTAAAACTTTGCACAGTACTGTAGCTTTGCAGGTTTCTTGAAGACATTTCCACAGTTCTTCTGGATGTAGTCTGTTTCAGTTTGTTCTGTTTCTTCATGGCATTCCAGACAAACTGGATGATGATGAGATCTATTCTCTGTGTGGTACCCTTTGTGCAAACAAAAATCTCAATGGATTATTACATTTAATGGCAAAAAGAATGTCTGTAAATGTAAACTGATATTTACTACTTACACACTAAAGAAAAACATAGAAATAACTGACTTAAAACCATTTTTTTTGGTGAAAATACTGGTGGCCTAAGACTTCTGCACAGTACTGTATACACACACACACACACACACACACACACACACACATATATATATATATATATATATATATATATATATATATATATATATATATATATATATATATATATATATATATATTATGATTTAAATACAATTTGATTACCTCCTTTATCTACAAAAAAGGCTGCACAAAAAAAAATAACCTTACAAATGTTCGACAAGAGTCAGGTCATTTATTATTCTATGCCATTCTCAAACAAATTTAAAGGGTTTGGTTCCCAACAAAACAAGATTAAATTGTCTATGAAATTTAATAATCATGCATTATGCCCATTCCTCCATATAAATGACCTCCAAAAGGTATTTGAACACGTACGCCTAATTTAAAAAGTATAATTTTTTCTTTATCCAACACAGTATCAAACCAAGCAGCATATGTGAACAAATTATGCTAATCTTTTCAGAACTAACCAAGGTCAAGTAATATAAGTATGAAATAAGTTCACCCAGGTGTCACTAGCAGAGTAACCACAGGTGTAGTTCTTTACATTACCTATGGATATGTTCTACAGTCTATTCTGATTTGAGAACCAGGAAGTATGGTTGTGAAACTTGTCTTTAAAATAAAAACCACTTGGTATGGTATTTTGTTATCTAATAAAGTGGCATTTATATATTTACATTGATAAATAAATGTCCAAATGCATTTTGGGCAATGTAGCTATAAAGCATTAAATCGAAGCATTGAATTTTGTGCAATTACACCAACATCTTCCTCTAATACCATTTCAGAGGAAGAGACCATTTCATTTCATAAATGTGCTCTGGGAACGGCATGCCGACATTTCATCAGGGGTTTACTCCAGCTAGATGCATCTGGTCAAAGTTTTCTTAATGCTATTGGTATATAAATCAACACCGTTCCCATACATCAAACGCGTCTGTCACGAGTGGCTGGGGGAGACGAGAGAGAGAATAACGGAGGTGAGCGGGTGCCAAAGCGATCATGTGTTCCGCACAAGCAGCAGGAGGAGAGCCGTGAAGCCAAACGGAGAGGAAAACATGAGCCAGGAAAGGCAGATGTGCCTGTGTCATGTCTGTTATGAACAGTCTTCCCACCTTGTGGTAACACTGTGAACTGTAACTGCAGGAGAGCGTGATCGAGAAATAAAGAGAGGGAGCGAATGGAGGGTGGGGGTAAAGAGAGATAGAGCGAGAAGGAGTGTGAGGTAAGGGAGGGAGTAAGGAAGGAGAGGGAAAGAGAAGGGGTGAGGGATGGAGAGAGAGAGACAGAGAGAAAGAGAGAGAGAGAGAGAGAGTTTATACTAAGAGCTATGTTTTGAGATGAACTAATCTGCTAGAGAGCAGTGTGAGGATCGGAACGCATTGTGTGAGCGAGTGTGTGGAGGACAGATAAGGGAAGAAGCCCGGCAGACCAACTGCTTGTTTTAATGTGCTGACTCTGGGGAGCTAAAAAAAAATAAATAAATATTGACTCTTCAGTCGTGCGGCGTGAGCCAGGGCACAAGCGCCACATTTAACAGAGGTGCACCAGAAAACACGGGCGCGAGAGAGGAGAAAATACATCCAGCCAGACAGCAGATATAGAGGATTTCTCCTTCCTTTTCTTCTTTTTTTTTAATCTGTTCATTTTTCTTTCTTTTTTTTCTCTGGACTGATTCCCATTTCCGGTAGCAAAAAAGGAGCCGTAGAGCACGAGAACGGCAAAAACCCCCACAAAAAAGCGTCAAGAAACGAAACGCCGCCAACAAGATGTTTGAAATCAGCCGAACACTGAATGCTGCTTTGTTGAGCAATGAGGTAAAGGAATTGGATTTTCTTTTTCTGTCACCTCACTTCTCTAAGTGTGTGTTCATTATTCCGTCGTGCGTAACATTTCTATGTTTTATCAGTGTGTCCATGCTTCTAAATGTGGCAGCGGACTAAGGTCTAAATGAATGTGCAGGGATTGAGCATTTAGGTCCAGTTAAACGGCTGCTAGCTGAAGGCAGAACCTCTTTGCTCTATGGGCGTACTGTAATGGATGAGAGACTAGACTCGCTCTCTCTCCCTCTCCCACGCACAATCATTTCATTTTCTCATTTACTCAAAGCAAGATAGCTATAACTGCTGAGCTTGCTTGATGACTTGCCCATCTGGGGCTTGCACTGACTGTGTGCGTGCGTGCCTGTTTGTGTGAGTATAGCACGAATGTGAACGTAAGCACACGGCTCTCTATCACTGTGGCAGTTCAATTTTCTCTTTTCTTCCTCCTTTTGCTTTTTCTTTAGCCTGTATATTTCGTCAATACCTTGGCTAGCATTCTGTTCTCTTCCTCTTCTCTTCTTTTCTCCTCTTCCCTGTAAACACGCACCTCACGAGCAGTGTCTGAAGATGATGGTAAAGTGTTCACAGAACTCGGCAGTAGCCCAGGCGGAAGGCTCCTTCCCAGGCATGGGCTCGCTGCTTTTCCCCCGAGATCCATCCAGTCAACTGGGGGCCAGGGCACTGGGGGTAAGAGGATAGATTAATCCGTCAGACAAATGAATGAGAAAATAGACGGCACAGTAGAATAAAAATCCTTTCATTTAGGTAAATATGTGCATCCCTTAGGCTTGAATTAGCCAATATTTCCATCCTTCATTGTGTGATGATACTGCTGCCCATTCCGACTAGATCTTTTTATCAGTTAGCCAGAGAGGAAGAGAAAGACAGATTGTGAGAGAAAAAGTCGCTTGTGAAAGTGTATTGTTTGTGTATTCCTTCTCAGAATCTGTTTGTGCAGTGGTGTACCGATGCCTGAAATTGAAAGTGTGCCACACGCGTGTATGGTGTGTGTGTATGTGTGTGAGTGTGCATGCTTAAAGTCATTTGATCATAGTATGGTTAGATGGCTAAAGGACAGATTTTTATACGTCCGTTTTGTTTCGGCCATCATTCGGAATTTCAAACAACTTTATGAATGTGTTGTGTTGGTGCTCTGCAGCCTTTTAGCACAAACGTGCTTGGAAACTTGTGAAATAGAAAGTATGTTAGTATGTTTATACTAAACAGTCAGTTACAAAACTACCTCAAGTTAAACAATATGTGTGTGGCTCTATAACAATTCTTTTAATTTGTAGCACATCAAAATTAAGCTGTTTTATTTATCCACTGATAACTGGTCATATTTGAGCATACTACTATATAAATAGCTGGCTAGGGCTTTTCCTGTTTATAATGACTGTGTTTTTAGTCTGGAGCTATGAAAGTGGTTACTGTCCTTACGATCTCATTAAGTAATTTCTGATCTTCTACTACAGTCTTGGAGGGAAGAGAGATGGCTGTATGGGAAAGCCCTGGCTGGCTGGCTGGCTGGTGCTGTAAGAGCCAGTCAGTTAAGAATAAATCCCTGACTTGGTGCATTAAATCGACACAAAACTGTGGGTGTCTAATCTGTGATGGGCTCTCGTTCCTCGTCTCCACAAAACAGGATCAGCCTGCCTGCCTGGAGCCGCACCACATTCTCACACAAATCAGACTCATACTGACAGCACTGGAGCACCTCTGCCAGTGCCCAAACACACACACACACACACACACACACACAGACAGAGCGATCGCATGCAGCTTGGTGTTCATAGGCAGAGAGCAGATTTTTAAACCCTTCTTTGCAACTTTTCTGAGGTGTGTGTACACACTTGCCTTAAAATCCTCCGCAGCTCAGGGATTTAAAACATTTTGCATATTCATCCTGGTGATTCTCCAGCTCTAAGAAGACAGAAAAAAAAAACAAGACATGTAAAGTCACTACCACAAATATTCTCATTTGAACTTTCAATTATTTTACAAGTAAATCTGGAAAATCACTGTCATCCAGCAATAAGTCACTATTTGGCTTGGGAAAGAGGAAAATCTATGCAGCATTTAATATGTAATGAAAGTTAGCGACAGCGATATGTATGCGTCACTAGTCGTTGGAAACCGTGTGACTGCGCAAAATGTTATTGTAGATTTTTCACATTGGCAGAACACTGAATCCGTTCACAAGTCTCTTTTTAAGATAAAGATTGTTTGATGAGAAGTGGTTTCTCTCTGTTTCTCTTTCCACCTCGAGAGACTGTCAACAGTTTTAATGTTCTACTTCTGCACTTTCCATGTTAAAGATAGAAATAATAGAATAAAACACTGATATATAACTTTTTCAGCTGCTATATCTGGCATAATTTTATCAATTTTTTACTGTTATGAAATAACAGTCATTGCTCATTTTATATGATCATTTGTTTTATTTCTGGATATAAAATATACGCATGGCAATATATATATATTTTTCCATTTCATTTGGATAATAAATTGTGCCGTTTATTCATTTAGAAGCAGGAAAATATGTCTTTATCTCTGCTAGGCTGTTTCTATGACTTATATTTCTCCGCAAACACACAACTCCCATTTCAGACTGCAATTAACCAGGTTAAATCAGACCATCATTATAGTGATTAATTCATTCTTCATTAACTGAAGCCAGATCATTTGCATACATTAAATAATTGTACAGGGAAGAGGTAGAGGTCTGTCTAAGCATTTGCTGTGAGATGGAGATTTTATGTATATATTTTTTTTTTGTAGTTCTCTGTCAGTATTATTTTATTTTATTTTACATGCATTAGGTTGCTTTCAGACATCTTGCCAAGAAAATGACTAGAAAATTCCATCTGGATGCAGCTTTTTTAATTATATTTCTATATGCGCAGCATGTGTAGCATTCATATATCAAAGTAATGATTGTATTTTATGATTAAGTAAATCAATCAAGCAATGAAAACACTCAGCACTAGATCCGAAGATGTTTTTATAAACATAAACTGACATGAAAAAGCCATGCGCAATCATGAGAAGCAATGGATCACTAACTTGATTTACCATATTCCTATAAACAATCTCAAACAATTTAATAAAAAGTAGAAAAACATATCTAGCATAACAGTAGTTATGCTTGATTTTGGTATTGTCGTGCCAAGCACTCTCATGGATTCTCGAACATCCAGAAGACAATGAAATGATTTCCAATCATGGTTAATAACCAGTGTTTTTTAAATTAAGCGTGATACATTGCCACTTGAGATACTGCACTAAGCAGGACATGGTGTGATTTCCAATTATGATTTTTTTTTTTTTTTTTTTGAGCATTCAGCAGAAATGATGAAAACCTCTGAAATAACACAAATGATAACACAAATGTACAATAACATGAAAAACGGCACATTCTGATGAAAATACTTGGTAGGGTTATGGGAATTAATCCAAACAGATGCAGATTTTCTAGATTAAAAATTTCCAGCAGTCCACGAGTTACAACTGCTCTATGTGAAACAACGGCGTGCTAGCTTTCTAACTCCATTTTCAGCCATTTACGGCCGGTTACGTTTGCTCCTAAATTTGTTGGAGGGAGCTGAGAAACAAACAGAGATGACGGAGAGAGGAGAGGGAATTGAAGAGCGATTGGCAAATGTCTGTTGGCACTGCGAGAGATAGGCAGGGTCATCTCTATTTCACAACAATGATTAGCTCTGCCCATCTGCCGGCATGACAGGCTCCTCCTGCTGTGATTGCAGTGTTCTCTGTTCAATGTAGCCCTGAAAATTAGTTCATTTGTGCTGCTCAACCCCAGCCTAACTGTACTGAGAACAGGTGCAGCATTCTACCCCGCACAAAGCCATAGTGAGCGTGTAGCACGTGTGTGAATCCTCTACAAGAGCAGCCGAGCAGCAAGTAAAGCAGACTCATCAACTGTGAAAAGATTCACATCTCGCAACACAATGGCAGTTGATTGCAGTGGATCAACTTTCTGTTCAAAAATAAGAACCTTATTCTCCTTCTAGTGTTCCTGTAGCTCAAGTGGTAGAGCATTGTGTTAGCAAGTGCAAGGTTGGGGGTTCAAAACCCAGGGAACACATGTTAGGAGAAAAATTGTTGGACTGAATGCAATGTAAGTCGCTTTTATCCAAAGCATCTGTTAAATGCATAAATTTTTGTAAGACGTCTCTCCTCATTAGCGTTCACCTGAGCATTCCGACATCATTGCCTTTATACTTCTGTGTATATTTATCCTGCCACAAAAGCTACTGTGTTAAACTCAATAAACACTAGACCTTTATTCTTGCTGCTGAGAATTTTAAGTGTTTCACATTATTATTATTACTATCCATATTTAATTTCCGACACATCAGTCAAGGACAGCCTCAGTCTGTGATTCTGTACTAGTGTGGAAATGGCAGAGCCATCACACAGAGCCCTGCAGCTTCAGATTCCGCCACTATTGTCAGGGCGCTTTGCTATTTTGGAATAAAAGGATGCAAGAATGAGCTATTTAACCTGTGGGTCACTCAACAGTCACTGAACACACAGGAACAAGCCATTCAGGAGAGAATTAGCCACCTTGCGATGCTCAGACTGTGTGTGTGTGTGTGTAAATGATAGAGTGCATAAACAGAGACTCCTGTTTCGTAAACTAGCGATGTAGGACCACCTGTTTTTAATAGACATGCCAAATGTCGCACAGAACTGCATCCAAATTCAGTGCGAGCATTATGGTTACACTCTGAGCTCATGGATTGCAGAAAGATGTGAAATTAAGAGAAACCAACCAACACATTCTGAATTGTGTGAATGTAAAAATACTTGTTGCTGTGTTTAGGTAATCTGATGGATGATGATGAACATTGTCTGTAAAAAAAAATGATTTATCATCTGTAAAAAAAAAAAAAATTAAGAAAATAAACTGCTATTAGAACATTTTTGTCTCAATAGCACAATATCAGTAGCATTAACAGAGACTTACTATATATCTATCTTTGAAGTTTTTAATATAAAACAACAGTCAAGTACACTCAGGATAAATGTATTTCCACCAACTGATATTCTATATCTATGCTATAGAACAATGGGGAAATATGCTCAAAATCATTGTGAGTCCATCAGAATAAAATCCACATTTGAATTCTATAATTCTGATTTATTCTATTCTATAATAAATTCCAAATATGAAATAGCCTGCTATTGCTCAGGGATAGTTTAACTGCAATAATGGCCCAGTTTACTACTGAGTTTAGATCTAACTAAAGGGGCAAACCAGAGCTACAACACACAGGGGACCCTAGATATCCTATGAAACGTGTCTAAGGATGCATTAGCTGAAGCAATCTGGCTGCAGAGCCATAAACGCTGGCAGTTTTGTGTTTTCGGGCATAAGCATGTTAAGCAGGAAAAGAGGATGAGAGTGCTCATTAGGAAACAAATGTAATGAAATTAAGTTTGTACTGTCAGCACAAGAGTGCATTTGGGTTTACATCTCACATACAGTAAACATGACACACAAACAGCTCACCACACATATATCCACTAGCACATCCAGAGCACTTCAGGATGCTTGTGCATGTGAAAGCAGATGAAAAAAGCTCCACTGGGGGCCGTCACCAGTGAGGCGAGGAGCAGGTGTCTCCAGCCAGGCAGAGAGAGAACTAGGGCAGCCTGCCTCGGTTGAGTCTTAGCCCCATCAGTGCTCCATTCGCCTTTGAGGACAGGTGACATCTGGCCCCTGTGCCTATGTAGTGGAAGATTCATCCTCCAGGGACGACAGTTATCACTGAATCTCTGAACCTTGAGTCGGTATGGAAAGATGGGTTTGTTTTTTTCACTGTCTTTACTTTTTGATGATTTCACAGGGACTGGGTGTTGATGAAGAGAGTGGCAGATTGGAGGTCTTGAAAGCTCTCCCCTTTTTTCTCTTTGAAAAGAAAGCTAAAAAAAAAAAAGAGCGAAGAGAAGGGTCATAGTGAGTGATACAGGCACTATGACCTGGAAGTAAAAAGCCTGTGATTTCAGCAGCAGGGGGCGAGTGCTGGCGATGATGGTCCCCAAAAGAAAAACAGGTTCACATACCTCTCTCTGAGTACAGAATAAAGGTCTAGTCTTCATCTGGAGTTTCAGGGCTGTGATTTCTGCAGGGAAAAAGAACTTCAAAACTGAGGATTCAGTGAACAGGAAAGCTTTGTGTTTCAAGTGAGACTGTACTGTACAAGTAAAGTCATACAAAGATACAAAATAAAAGAAAGAGCAGAAAGGGGGAAAACATTACAAAGGAAAAGTAATTTCTATGGCTGAACCAGCAATCAGGACTGTCACTGAGAATGCATACTGAAATCCACAGTATTTCCAATTTTTTTTTTTTTCAAAACCTGGGCTGTTTTACTCTTCCAGAAAAAGAAATAGATATTTTAATGATTTAGTATTTCAGGAATGATGATTTTTAAAAGAGTAACGCTAAATGCTTACTCAGTAATGTGTGTTAAGTGCATGAGTGCTCACTTGTCTGGTTTACCCCGGCTTGCTTAAGTACTATAATTAATGGTTTTGTTAATTGAACAGGAATTGCGAAGGTACTGTAGTGTAAAAAGCAGCACCAGTAATTCATAAATTTTACTTGTTTTCTCCTTCTCTCTTTCTCTCTGCACATGTTTCCTTTACAGCTCGAGCGCATTAGTTGTTGAATTATACGGCCTACTATCTTTTAAAATGAACTCGATTCAAGATTAAATTGACCACTTGGACAAGATTCGTTCACACAAACTGAACAAAACATGCTGCTGTTAATTTACAGGAAAACAGATTCCAGAGACTCCTTGAAACATTCCATCCATTATGTTGGACTGCATGTTAAACACATTAAGAAAAGCCGTCACATCCCGACCAGTTCTTATTGAAGAAGTTCAATCATTCATCAGAATCGGGCGGCCATTTTGTAGTAGGATTATTCACGTTGCTATGGCACGCTGCCTGTTTCTAAAGTGATAAATGTGCTCTCTGACTGAATTATAGTCTGTGCCCAAGAACTGACACATTGACGAACTGCGCTGTTTCCCCGAATTGATAGTTTCTGAGCCTGTACATTTCATTGATTTGTTAATTGTTTGAGGGAGTTGGAGGAGCCTGACTGTCATGAATAAATGATAGATGCCTGGCATGTGTGCATTACCGAAGAAGACCTTTGAGGCGTGGTGTTGCTTCCTCAGAGACGCCAACCATCCTCTTCACAGCCCCGAGGAGCTGCTGGTCCCCGTTAGTTTCCCCTCACATTAATAATGCATTCTCTCTAACAGCAGTGTTCAGCATTAAATGCTCTGCCATGGAGCCTGTTCAAGAACATCAATACAAACTCACTGAAAATAACCCTGTTTCAGGCAGAGGGTTGGGTGGTGGGGGTTACATATGCTAATTGCTTCTTAAGGCATTCCTTCTGTCTACAGCTAGGAGCTCTTGTATCGTTTTTTCTTTCTGAATCTTTTACTTTCTCTCGCTTTGCTCTCTTTTGCTCTGACTAAGTAAGGCACCATGAATTCTGGGAGAAAGGAAGCATAGATGGAGGGGAGCGGTGAGGAGATACTGAGGATGCTTTTCCCAGGGCTCAAAAAGACAGGATGATGGAGTATCTCCAAGCAAGCAAAGATACGTGGAGGAACAGGGGGAATGAGGAAAGGAAAAAAAGAGAGATCGATGGCACATTTCAGTTTGATTTTGCCCCAGAGATATGAGTTGTACATACAATATCAATGAGCCAAAAAAGACATACTTTTTTCAGATAACTCATAGTAGTTGTTCGGAATAAAATTCTGTCGGTGCAGCTTTGAAAAACCACTACACGATTGCTATTTATCATGAATACCAAAGACATGTAGATTTGTTACTAGAGGTACGATTTTAGTTTAGCATGTACTAGACTAGAGTTACAAAACTGACCTATTTGGTATAAATAATTGTGCATGTTTTTGTGACATATTAGGACACAACTTTTTATAATGACATGGGTATGACACAGGTATTACAAGGAGAGGGTGACTTATGAGGACATAACCCATGTGCCCATTTTTCAAAACGCTTATAAACCATACAGAATTAGTTTTCTTTTTTGAGAAAGTAAAAATGCACAAAGTTTCCTGTGAGGGTTAGAGTTGGGTGTAGGGCCATAGAATATACAGTTTCTACTGTATAAAAACCATTACGCCTATGGGATGTCATAAAAACAAATGTGTGTTTGTTTGTGTGTGTGTGTGTGTGTGTGTGTGCACATTATTTAAACAGTGTAAGATATATAGTTAAGAAACTATTTGGGTAAGACACACCTGAACAAAGATATGCCAACTTTTCTTTTCTTTTTTTACTTAAAACATACATAATTTGCCACCAAAATACACCATTATTAAAATTCACTACAGACTAATTAAAATCCACTATAGATATTCGTTGCTGCAGAGGAGTGAATAATAGAATGAATTATGCTACATTCATCTTGTGGTTGCTCTAAGCAAAAGCTGGCCTGGTCAGCACAATGAAAGCATGGCCTTCTCTCTAAAGGGAAGCACTGATTAAAGACCAGGCCAGATGGACCACAGTATGCACTGTACTACTTCCTCATCGTGCTCAAGAGCTCCGACTGCGATCAAACACAGCAAAGACCACCCTACAACCAACCTTCATACAACTCGATCTTCACCATTGCTCAGTCCCCCTCGAGTCAGATAGAGAGAATCGTCAGTGATGTTAATGATCAGAAAAGAACTGAAGAGTCTTGTTCAATGTCACCTTCGTTTGGAACTGGCCACAAGGAGAGCCTCCTACCAGCTTCAATATCTGCTCAAGGATTCACCAGTGCCGCAATCATCTAATTTTCCCCACAAAGTGTTAGTGTAAAACAGAAAAAGCACTAATTAAAAGACATCACAAGTACCATCAAAATCAGCATGATAATTGTTAGTAACTGTATTTTTGACCTTGATATATTAGCAATAAAATTTACAAGAATCTCTGAGTCTCTCAGCAAAAAGTGACCAGACATGGACTATATAAATTTTTACTAGTCAATTCATTACCTGAATCCATATCCTCTCAAATACTTCAGCTACGAAACACAACCGTCAATTTCAGACAGGTTTTTCGTATCTAAATGTAGCAAGCGTAGTCTGTGTGAGCCAAGCCTGAGCTCAGCAGCCTGACACACGCAGTGCTGCCTGGCGGTGAAGCGCTAAAAAAAGTTGATGTGGTGTTGAGGTTCTCCTTTGAGAAGGTGACAAGAACAGGAATTGGACTGGGTGATACTCATGTCCTCTGACAGAGAGAGAGATTTGCTTCAGAGGGAGAAAACCTCACCCCTTACTCCCAAGGCAAATAAGAATTGTGACAATCAGGATATGTCAAATAAGAGAGAGAATCTGATGTGAGAAGAAAAAAAATACTGTATTGTTTATTGCTTCAACAAATCAATAAATGGGATGTATCAGTATTGAGTTTTCTCTTGAATATTTAAGTAAAAAAAGAACTTAAGTTTTTCTCTTCCTAATCTGCTAGAGCATGTTCAAACAACAGGACAAAGAGAAGTGCCTAAAAATTAAAAAAAGGCTCCAAATGAGATGTGCAATTTTTAACGCTTGAGCTGACAGCTTGCAGGGGATCTACACTTCAGTGTCTTTAAATAAACCTGTTATTATTCAGGGTGAAAATTTTGACAAAATAAATGTTCCATCTCACTGGAAAAGATTTTGCTCAGTTGAAACAATTATCACCATGTCTGTTGCATGTTTCAGCATGTTAAACTCTCAGAATAGATGCCTGGTGCTCATGCAGGAGTAAATGAAGTGAATGTGTAGGATGCATACGGTGGAAATTGATTACACTGATGGGACACTGATGGACCATGAGTAAAACACTCTTCCAAGTGGACTACAGGTTTGAAATATTTGACAAACAGAAGCACTTGGATTTGCGGTTATGGCTAACAGGAGTCAGGTGGTGTATGTGTGTGTTTGGAAGCAGGGAGCGATGGGGCATGCAAGGTTCAGAGTAATTAGTCAGATTGAGGACTGAAATTAGGCAGTGTGAGAGGAGGCTGGGGCTAAGCATTTGTGAATGTGTGTGTGTATTTGTGTGTATTTGTGTTAGAGGCCAGGCTGGTGGGATGCTAATTGGAGCTAAGCGGCCGCAGAGGATCAGAGGTACTCCAGAAACAAAGGAGCACCGGCAGAGAAAGAGAGACAGGGAGAAATAGAGAGGTTGCTGAACTGGGTGTGTGCATGTGTCTCTTAGTGTTTGAGTGAACAATAACTAAAGTGACATTTTACATGCTCAGCTAGCAAAGGCTTTGACCAAACCTCTGACTGCATCAAAATCACACACATGCCCAAACTCAGTTTTGAAAAAGAGAAGAAGCATTCTACTCAAATTTTAAAAAAGAAAAAGAAAAGACACAGCTGCATTTCAACTCAAAATGACACTCAGTCAGATATTACAAATACAATTTTACTACTGTATACCGAACAGTATGTTCAAGATAAAACTGTAAAAAAAATGTCAGTGTCAATTAGCCTCGTTGCTTTTAGCTTGTTACTCAATTCACATGCTGCTTCACTTTTAATGGCTTTTTGACAGCCGAAAAATTATGTGATTTACATTAGCTAGCCTGTTATAAAACCCCTCCGCCGGTGGTCAGAACATTCATCCTTTAGTTCGACAATACCTGCATAAAAAGCCCATTTGGCAACATGGCTGACATAAAATGCATGTGGGTTGGAGGTCAAATAACAGAATCTTATATAAAATGATGCTAGTTTGACTGATATTACCTGCTGTTCGTTTTTCCGAGAGGCTTATCTAACGCATGATGACTAAATGAAAGTCATTTATGTGTACAGACACACACATACACTTTTCTGCAATAGTAAAGATCGCTGAGGTCAAATCCTCCCACACAAAACCTCGATGTATTCTTGGCCAAACCTCCCACCACAGACCTCATGCCAGTCTAATCCTTAAGACCCCTCCCTCCATCTGTCCCCACCCAGCCCAGGAGTGAACAGAAAGACAGAGGGTCACACGCAGCCTCTGAGTCATACTGGACACGTTCCCTCAGCCTCCATGTCTACTGCTGGTGTACACGGCCGCGATTCAAAACACTCTCTCATACGGAGGAATCATACCGGATGCTGCAAATGGGTAGCTAAAATTTTATTTTTAATTAACAGAATATTCGGCTCATATTTATACATATGTAGTAAGGAAAGTGTGCATTTTTAGATGTTATGTCTGCTCATTTTTTTCAATAAAAATCTTTTGTGGTTTTTATAAACACAACTATTCCACGTAGTTTCTACATTTTTAAGAGGTCGTTTAAAAATGCATGTGTAATTGTACAGCAATTTGAAAACTGGTTTAGTTAAGATTGGCACAATGTTAAAATGCAGGACAGTGCTTAGTGACATGTCAACTACCCAAATACTGCACAATTACAGTGATTAAGACAAAACACTGACATTTTTCAACCATAGGCTATTTTGAAAATAGCAATATAGGTGGTTTATTATATATCACAGATATTTCTGATTTGTCTAATGCTTATCTATTTAGTTCTCAGTGAAATTTTGAATACAGGGGAAATTAAACTGAACCTTCCAGATGGGCCTCGTCTCCTCGTCTATGTGCAGCATCAGCTGTTACAAAGACCAGAAGCTGACATTTAGTCCTTTATAAAGATTTCCAAGGCAGAGACAGGAAGAGAGACAGAGAGAAAGATAAATGTCATTGTAAAAATCATTATTGTTTATTTATGATATCTTAATGTTTCTTTGATGTGTAACAAAAGCAACCATTGTGTAAAATTCCTGGTAGTGATGAATTTTAAGTAATGTGACAGCGATCTAATATATATATTTTAATTTTTTTGTTGTTGTTGTTGTTACTTACTATTGCCAGCGTCTTATCTGTTCTGCCATTATTGTCTGAAAAAGACAGAAAGAAAAGAAAGTAAAAAAATAAATAAAAGAGCAAAACGTTCAATCTATATGCAATTATTCCACTCCACTGAACATACAACATGCAAAATGCATCTGCATAGAGGCCTTCAGCACTTTGTTTACATCCAAATGAGAGTGCAGAGACCTTGGCATTGACTACCCACATGAATACAATATGTCTTTCTCACACACACAGGTCTCTGAAATGCCTAATGGTCAGATGTAGTAGAGAAAATAAATAAAAATAAAAAACCTACTGAGAGTATTATTCCACTACACAATCTTTTTTCTCTCGCTTTGCATAAGCACACAGTATGAAAGTAAAAATAGGCATCTGGCACTGTGGGCACTGTGGCACTATGGGCACTGGCAAAATAGGCACTGTGAAGTCAAAACACACATTTCCTCCTACCTCGAGCCATGTGACGATGAGAAATGGTTGGTGGTATCAGAAGGTGGATAAGGGTGGAGAGCATCACTCCTCATTCTCGTTCAGTTTGGAGGCTGTGAAGAGCTCAGTGGTGGTTCCCATCGGTGTTTGCTAGACTTCAGATTGGTGAACTTACACAGAGGTTAATGGACTGACTCAAGTTTGCCTGTGCTGTGATGAGAAGTCCTGTGTATAATAGAATCAAGCCTACATATGAATAAAACGACAGGCAGGTTTTTTTTATGTCTGTCTCTGTTGTTGGGAGGGACCTGAATTAATGTCTTGTTGTGAGGAAGATGAAAGGTTATGCCTTCCATAACTCACATGGTTCAGTGAGCAAAGGGGAAGCAAAACACAATAACTAGTTTATGTTGTGTTTTGTGATGTGGGCAGAGCATTGTGGTGTTAAATAATACTTTTTTACTATCATGTGAATGCTTTACACACACACACACACACACACACACACATATATATACATATATATATATATATATATATATATATATATATATATATATATATATATATATATATATATATATATATATATATGCACACACACATTTTATATATTATATATAGTCAATTAATTTATGTATATTTATTTTTTCTATTTATATATATATTTTTAAAAATTATACTTATAAATAACATTTTTATTTATATAATTATATAAAATTATATTCATTTTATTACTAATTTATACTTTAATAATTATATTTTGTAACCAAATTTAAGTAATACTAATAAAAAAAGATAAAAAAAAAAATTATTCATTTTAACCTAATCAACAAAAAAGCACAACAGCATGCTCCTGGGCCAGGAACATTTCAAAAGAACAGGGGAATATAAATAGTCTCCATAAAGTTTGGGTTTTCTAGGGTCGAGCGCTCAAGTACTGTGTCCCTAATAGTAAGGCCTGGCCATCCAGTGAGAAATGTCTTTCATTTTTTATGGCTCCGCTGGACTCTCATGCCAAAAGTGGTTCTTGTCAAGTCAGTTGCTCACCACAAGGGACCTCTGCTGTGTTTTTAAAAGTGCAGGTGTAGAGACGATAAGCCCACAGCCGTTTCCCAGCCCATTCCAGCCCTGTGATTTGTTCTATTGTGCTAGTAAAGAAGCACAAAGACCCGCACCATATTAAAATGACACCCCCATTATTTCCTTGCAACAAATCTGAGAGCTAAATGCATTGACACAAAACTCCCCGAAGACCCATTGAATGTGTAACATTAGGATTGTATATGCGGAGTAAATGGGTGCAAGCAGGAAATGTGTTTTTGCCTGTGATGAATTCCATATCTTGGTAAATAAAACAAGATCTGAAATCCCTTCATTCGGTGAGCAGTCGCTCTCGGGCAGCCCTCACCGGTGGAGATGTGAAATGGGTTTTGTCAGGGGTGGGAGCGGCTGGTGTTGCGGTTCATTATTGATTCAGTGCGTGTGCAGCAGAGAACAACAGAATGTGTGAACAGTTTGCAAAAATATTTAGAAAAGAGACAATGAAAAAAAGAAATAATGGATTGGATGACATTAATCTACAAGACTGTACTTTTCACATCAGTAGATGCAACTGAATGTAGTATATGCAGGAATGAGTTTCAGAGTGGGGGGGGGGGTAAGATGAGCTTGTGACATCACTATATGAGAAGATAAACTTATGAATATTAATTAGCTTATGCTGTTGTAACTGATGTTTTACACTAATTTGGCATTGAGAAGCAATAACGAGACTGTTTCATATTAAGTTATTTAGATTTAGTTAATTTAAAGGTGACATATCATGAAAATCAAATTTTTTTCAGGTTTTAAATGCTATAATCAGGTCCTGGTGTATCTACCAACCAAGGAAACATGAAAAAGATTAACCCATTAACTTTGTTTTGGTAAGCCTTTTTCTGCAAGCATCAGAGAAAACTAGTGTGTCTCATTTCACTCCCTTGGTGACATGGCAAAGGGATTTCTTTTTAAAATAACCATCCCTTAATCTGTAAATTTACACCGACGTCACTGGCATTTTGATTTCACAAACAACAAAGATGTACCAGCTCTAATACCATGGTGAAAGTTTGAGCAAAACATGCTAACTGTTGTCTTTGGCTGCAGAGAACAATATTTACGTTAGAGTCCCAGTCTGCAGAGAACACAAGAGAGCAGTGGATTTATTGACTTATTTACTGTTTATTGCCGCTGCCACACAGATCTAAAATAAATATGCAATTTATTTCCCAACTGTTTACCTTCACAGACATAACTGACTATTTTTGTAACGTGTGTGTATTTTTAACGTAAACTTGATTGTGAATGTGAACTTATAGTACATGTTGTGACTCCTGCTTTCTGGCCATGTGCTCAAGATGTGTGCACTCAGAAAACCCTATATCAGGAGTTTAAACTAATTTGGTTTAAAACGCATGTTTTCAGAGTAATAAACATGATAATCAGAACTAAAACATGTTTTTTTAGCAGGTCTGAGGCTGAAATGGTACCGCTCTGTTCAGTAAAAGAGGGCAGGGTGCCGCTTATTTGCATTTAAAGAAGCAGGCATGAAAAACAGAGTGTTTCTGCTTCCATTCAAAATAAGCATTTTCAAAAAGTAATAATAAATTATCTTTTGAGCTGAAACTTCACAGACACATTCTGGGAACACCAGAGACTTATATTACATATTGTAAAAAGGGGCATAATATGTCTTCTTTAACATCAAGATACTTGAAATAAAGATCAAGATATCTGAATTAAAATGTTATTTGCATTTAAAGTCAATAAGGGTGCATTAATTTCTCATAAATGAGAGAGACACATTTCAAATAAAAGTAGCAAATTCTCTAAAATAACTGTGATTTGTGAGAGACGTTTTTTTCTTTATGCTCAATTCACAAACAAACCGTGTCATTTTATTTTTGGACTTAAAAATATGTTTCCCTGATTAATAAGAACCAAGTCTCAACATTTAATACATTTTTAAAAAATCTACCATGTACCATCTGCACGTTGTATTTATAAATATAAAAATGTTTATATCAGAAAAATGTTCTAACGTTTCTGTTAATTGTTTAAAAAGTATTGAATAGTGTATGTAACTTTGCTAGTGGTGTGACAATCTAAATATAATTTCCGAATCGAATATTACATTTAGAAATTCCTTTTATACATATTTGCTTCCTTGTAAAGAAATTGCATAATTGATACACTGATGTCGACTGTGGTAAAAAAAAAAAAAAAAAAAAATATATATATATATATATATATATATATATATATATATATATATATATATATATATATAATAAATGTGCGCGTGCGTTTTCCCCCAGGTTCCAAATAGTAAATTAATGTCTATCTATTAACTTAGTCATCACAGATACAGTTTACTTTTAACAGACTACATTTAAATCCACACGTTTTACATGTACCTGTCTCCCACTCGCAAGGTCAAATTAGCTATCAATCAGAGTCGCTCTTTTCCCAAAGGCAGCACACTCCCCGCTGACTCGCGGCTCACCCTCTCCATCTCCGCGCGCCCCCTGTCTGTCTCCGCTCAGCCAATCAGATCTCACACCAGCCTGACACTACGTTCCATAAATGGTGTGGAGGAAAAGGGGACGCTCGCACTACTAGCTCCACAGAGTCACTGAGGGAAACGATCTTTTTTTTGTTTTTATTGTTTTCTTTTGGATACTTTCCACCTTCATAAATGAAAAAATAGGCACCCTCCGAGGCTATAAATTTCCGAATCCATCTCTCAACAGACCAGACTGCATCCGACTGTCCTTGGGTCCATGCGACAGCTCCTCCAAGACTTTCGGGAACGACTCCCCTAAAAACGCTCAAAAGCGCAACGTTAAATTTCTTGACCGGGTTCCTGAAATAAATAACGAGTCTTTTCTTTTTTCCCGTTCACCTCCGGACACGAGAATGGTCATGGTGAGTAATGTTCTCGCATTTGAAAGAGAATTAGCCTGGATCATTGAAACACCGTCACGCGCAGCCTTAAGAATAATCCCTTCATCCCTCGTAATACTCCTAATTTCAACAATTTCGCTCTTTTCCTTTCTCTTAATCATATAAACGGCGACAATAGGGATGAAAAAAGAAGATTAATATCGAGAGATTATTTTAGGGTAAGCATTTTGCATAGGCTATAGGTGCGTGTGAATGCGCGTGCAGTTATGGTACAAAGAGCAGGTGTGTGATCAGTAACCTGTACGTTCTTCAACCAGATACTCAGTAGATAGAATTGTGGTATATGTAATTAAACATATTTCGTCGCACATTTAACAATGACTAAACATTTGGAGTCTTAATATTCGAACTTATCTCAATTGAAAACTGGTGTTGACCACTTTTTGCAGTTTTTGATAGCAATGCACTGAAATATACACAATTATAAATGTTATATATATAAATGTTATATGTGTGTGTGTGTGTGTGTGTGTGTGTGTGTGTGTGTATTCTGATTGGTCACGTGTACTGAAAGTAGTTAAATATTTTAGAATAATGACTGTTGTCCAGGGCAGAATTATTATTTGCTCATGTTTCCTACCATGTAAATGTTCTGTCTCATCAAACAAGTGAACAAAATAATGTCAATTAAATTAAATATTTAATATCCATGTATTTATTTATTAGGTAATGTATTAATGTTACATCTGACTTGCACAGTATATATATATATATATATATATATATATATATATATATATATATATATATATATTACTGCCTGTGTGTGTGTGTGTGTGTGTGTGTGTGTGTGTGTGTGTGTGTGTGTGTGTGTGTGTAAAACAACATATGAAAGCTTTAACATACTCTGTTATCATTGCATGCTTTTACCTTGTATTAATTAGCAGTGCTGTGCAGGCACCCATTACCATAGTGCCTGTAGGTGCAATCAGTCCGCTCTAACTCAAGCTGAGTCCTCGGTTGCAATTGATTGCCTGTGCTGCTTCGGAAAGGGCTTCTGCTAGCCAAAGCGACTGTGCCTCTGTCTGCAAGGCTGCAAGAACGAAAGTGTTAATTTTCCAGAGTAGAGCAGATGACGGACAGCAGAGGTAGCCAATGAGAGAAGTGAGGAGGAGGGGGCTGCTCTGACCTCACCAATGAGGAGGAGGCAGGGAGAGGGGCTGCAGCGTTCAGCTCATGCCGAAGCCTGTGCATTCACAAGCAGCCTCACTCAGAGGAGGAATGCCCACTCTCTCTCCTGCTGGCCGCACGCTGCCTCGTCACCGCTGAGACACATAGAGAGATAGAGAAGAGACCGAGAGAGATCTCCAAGGGAGGAGACAATAGCACGGCTATAGGCGAGAACTCTGCCCGCCGACTTACAAATGGAGTGGAACGGGTTTAAGATGGTAAGGATGCTGCGGTGGTTTTGTGCAGACAAGTGTGTTTGTGTGTGTGAGAGTGCGCAAGTGTGTGTTTGCCCTTGCTGTGTCTCACTGCCTGCAGCTGCAGTGGCAGCATTGGTGTCTATCTCTTTATCTATCTCTCTCTGTCCTTTCTCCTCTTTTTCAATTCTGCATGCTACTCCTCCCCTTTACCTTAGGATGAGAGGAGCTTTATTTGAGAACAAGGCTGAGGAAAAGAGTGGAGAGGAGAAGAGAAGAGAAGAGAGAAAGGACAGGTGTAGCAGGTTCTTAGATGCTGCGGTTTAAAACCCATTTACGATATAGAGGCAGTATTGAATCTTAATGCTCACCTTTTTTGGTCTCATCTTCCATTTTTACCCTCATGTAAATGCTCGCCTCTCCGGATTGATCTGTCAAAATGAAACAGCCATATAATTAATATTAATAATGTAATGATTATATCATTTTTCTATATGATTTCCCAAACAAATGCTTTAAAAAATTGGTTTAAAATTCACCTTTAGGTAGATGATGCATACATATAAGGTTGTATAACTGTACTAGCGTGCCAGAGTGTAAGTTTGTAAATGAGAATGAGTGGGAGTGACCTCGTGTGTATGTGTGCATGAGAATCTATTAGGCAGTGTGCGAGGGTGTGTTTCCGTGCAAAGTGTAGTTAGTGTTCAGGCACGTCTGGACATCACTGCCTGTGTTTGCCCATCTTCTCTGATAGAGGTAGGGCAGGCTGCACTAAACATGCTGCACTGTGTGTGTGTTGTGCGAGTGTATGTGTCCATTGTTGACTAAGGGCTCAGAGACTGCCTCCCCCGGCTGTCACCAGGCTAGTGGGAGACTGTGCCTGCCAGGAACCAACTCTCCCCGAGAGAGAGAAATCTAGAGAGAGAGAGAGAGAGAGAGAGAGAGAGAGGGAAAAGGAAGTAGTGAAGCTTACAAATGGAGCTTGGGTAAGAAAAATCCTAGGCCTGTGTTAGCACACCATATAAAGGTGGAAGACTTAATTGCATCATTTCGAGTGTCCAAGGCAGCACAGATATATGTATTTACTACCTTGCCTACAGTGACTGTCCTGAGCAGGACACGTTCAAAATTAAATGTGGGCAGCATTATTCATTTTTCAGGCAAATGTTTGACTGTGTGTGGGCTTTAACATGCAATCAAAATGCTAATTGAAAAGAGAAAGATTCCCAATAGTAAATCCCTGCCTCACCTCGTGCCTCCCTTTCTTTTGTGCGCGCAAGGTAGAAACCGTTTTTGCAAGGCAGAAAAAACATAGGGGGAATGAGGGGGTCCACGATGCTTATAGTGAGAGAGGAAATAAGGTGTGGGAGGGAGGAAGTTAAAGGAAAAGATCTTCCACATAGGCCTATACATTTCTCCTAGGGTTGCACAATAAATCAAATGTGATATTTAATGCACATCTTGTCAGTAAAGCCAGTTTTGTAATCAGCGGTAAATCTCCAACAGCTGTGCACGTTCACTTGGAGCAGCATTTAATACACAGAGCTGTTGTTCACTGACAAGCTGCGCAGAACATGAGCAAAATATGATCGTGTTTTTGCGCAGCTTGTCAGTGTACAACGGCTTTGTGTAGTAAATTCTGCTCCATGTGAAAGCACGTGGGTGATGGAGATTTACCACTGATTACAGAACCGGCTTTACTGACAAGATGCGCATTAAATATTGCATGTGATTTATCATGCAGCCCTAATTTCTCCTGCTCCTCCGCAGTGCTGACATCCCAGCTACACACGCTCCTAAAAGCCATTACACAGGACTATGGCCACGTAGACACAGCCCCTCCTCTTCTTTCACCTCGCATCCTATCCTCCCTACTTCTACTTCACCTCTATCCTTCCTCATAATTTCACTCCCTCCTTCAAGCAGCCACACAGGGCTTTCTCCTTTGTTGTCCGACTCCAAGGTTGGATATCAATGCTAATAAGGCTAAAGCCAGATTGAATATTAAAAAGAGGTGGATGATGGCACTGGTTAATAACTGAGAGAGAAAGAGACAGTGGTAGATGAGCTGCCGAGATGCTGAAATCTGGGCAGCAGGGGTGGGAAAAGTGCCCCAGGATGTGTGATGGCTGGGTGGAAGAGTTTGCGCCCCTTTCCACACAGCGTGTCTACACATGACAGCTGAGTGTCAAAGTGGGCCACTTGATTTTTCTGAGAGTTAGAGTAGAGGCTCAGGTTGCCCCCCTCTGGCCGTGATGACTCTGGTGCCTTGCAAGCGTGTGACACCACTGCATCCATCCCTCACAGTTCCCGCTGCAGGACAACAGCAGCATCCATCTGACTGACTGCCTCGGAGTGCTTTTGCAGCAAGCCCTCAGATGGTGGCGCCGTAGAGCTTCCACCTGAGTGAGTTTTAAACATGATTCATTGTGCAGGATTCAGTTTCAATATTTCAGGCACAAGGTACTTTGAGTATTGCTTTTAAATGTAAAGACATATTAATCCTGTTATTGAAACGTTTTGTCTAGATTAACATATTAATGTTAGATTATAATAACTATTAATTAATAATATTGATAGTTCATCATCTAGCTGACTACGTCTTGTATTATTATTATTATTTTATTGTATTTTTTTATTTTTTCTAAAATCCTGTCAAACGTGCACAAACTACTAGCTACTACTAAATATTGTAGAAACATAATTTTCTGTAAAGTTGCTTTGTAACGATTTGTATTGTAAAAAGTGCTATACAAATAAACTTGAATTGAATTGAAAAAAAAATTAACAGATATTCATTTAATGACGTATAATCATTCAAATACCAAATTGAATTGAATAGCTTTTTATTTTATTTATTTATTTATTTATTTTTGATGCAAGAAAAAAATGGGTCTAAGAATGAACGTTTCTTTAATATTCAAGGAATCAGAGGATGTGCCATTGATAAAAGTATTACAATAGCAGTAAATGGACTCCTCCACTCCACGACTGACTGACTAAAGATGACTGACATTAGATCAGAAATCCTGGGATACATGAAATACAGCCAATGAAGGGAAGCTAGACATGGCAGGCAATGCTAAGATATCTTTTCTACAATCATAAATACAACCATACCAAACAGGATTCAGTTCTCATCCATTGGATTTAGTATACTACATTACAGATTAAAGGACAACAGAATAGAGAGTCTTTTATATATATACCAAATAACATTAATGGCAAGAGTAGCCTTTGCTGTATAGTTTATAATTAGAATTCATGCCAGATGACATTTTTAAGTCTTTATGCTCTCGCTGCTATTCCGACATGGCATCGTTAAAAGAGTAAACAGCACTCTGTAATCTATTTGCTATGCTCTTCATTCTGATTTGAAAAAGTATCCTAATACTTAATCGTTTTCAACGGCTCTGACAGATTTAGAACACAAATGTAACCTCTGAATGTAATTACTGAATGAGTCTCACTCTGCCAACTGATTAGAGAAAATGCCTTGAGAGTTATTGAGGTAAGTGAACATCCAGCTCCAGGGAGGATAGAGCACACTGACAGGTGAAGTCAGAATGTGCTTATTAGACAAGTCTCGCATTCAGTCTTAAATAACGCAGTGAAGATTTCAGTAGCTAATTTGAGCTTTCATCACATTCCAAATTTGTGATCACATCACTTCTGGGAGAATTTTACCCTTAGTGTTCAAATGAGAAGTGAGCAAATCTACAAAGAAAACCTTAGAAATTGTGCATGTAAAATTTGAGCTTGAATTAAAATTGATCTGAGATGTTCAGATAAAAACTGCCCATAAGAAGGAAATATCACAAATGGGATCTCTTTAACATCTCAGTTGTTTCCTCTAGAAGCCAGTGAGTCTTTGTCTCCTGCTTCTCCAATATGGCTTCTGAGAAAATGGTTTCAAAAGACAGTCTCACAAGATACCAAAGTGTACAATCAAAAGTCGGAGTGTTCCTGTGGCTCAGTGGTGACGCATTGCGTTAGCAGTGCAAAAGGTTGTAGGTTCAATTCCCAGGGTACATACATACTGATTAAAAGAAAAAAAAATGTATAGCCTGAATGCACTGTAAGTTGCTTTGGATAAACGTTTCTGCTGAATACATAAATGGAACATTTCAGTATAAATATTTCAGATCAAACTGCTCCAAGATTAGATCATTGATATATTATTTACATTAAATGTATAGCTCTTACTAAATGTCAATAATTGTTATTAGTGATAATATTTTCCTCTTTTTATTTTTCTCAATAATTGTGAGCATAAATATCTAAGAAAAAATTTGATTATTGAAGCATAACCATAATAAACATAAAAAAATAGTATCTAGTGTATTAATAATGTTTAGGTAAGATTAAACAATGTGCTATGAATAATAATCTGATATCATCTTAATAATATGCATTTGCACAGATGCCTTTTATTGTGTCAAAGCTAAATATACATGAATAAATAACCAAATGTTTAGGTTTAATTTTTAATAGGCATCCACAGTGATTTCTCAGTTTGATGTATCCTCATTTTCCTTGCAGAAAGCTGAGCAGAGAGCAAGAAGGAGAGAGGGAGTGAGCAGGTTTCACAAGGGCAAGCATAATAATTCTGGCGCAAATTTAAAGTGCCACACACAGACAGATGATAATCAGCTGAATATACATAGCACACATAGCCTGCTTACCAACACAACACACCACTCCTCCTGGCACTTTGAGAGACACCTCTCCAGATACATATTGCATGTGTGTGTGTGACCCTGGACAACAAAACCAGTCTTAAGTTCCTGGGGTATATTTTTAGCAATAGCCAAAAAAAATGTTGTATGGGTCAAAATTATTGATATATTTTTTTTATTTTATTTTATGCCAAAAATTATTGGGATATTAAGTAAAGATCATGTTCCATGAATATATTTAGTAAGTTTCCTACCGTAAATATTTATACTAAGTTTGTTTACTATAAACTTGATTTTTGATTCGTAATAAGAATTGCTAAGAATTCATTTGGACAACTTTAAACGCGATTTTCTCAGTATTTAGACTCATACCAGAGCATTTGATTCACCAGAGGCTCAATCACAAACAGTGATTGTTGGTTAGAGTTGAGCACATGATAAAATAGAGGAAGGTAAAATATGCACATTACCTCCCATTTCTTTCAAGCTGGCTCTTATCCCCCATCATTCTAGCTTCCGACCTCCCTCATCCTCCATCCCACTTTCTTTGTTTCATTCCTTCTCCTGTCTCCCCCAACCCCTCTCTCTCTCTATTTCTTTCTCTCTGCCTGTGTGTTTTGGTATTCATACAGACGTTCGGATTTGAGTGGCAGGCTCTCTTGAGACTTTGCACAAACTGCACATTTCTCTGATCTACATTTTGCACCCCAGGAAAAGACAGCAGCAGCAGGCAAGTCTTTGCTCACACTATTGCAAACGCAGACGCGTTTTCTCCCCTGCCTATTTGCCAATTAACTGACCTGCTTCCTGTGATGCTAAAGGACATCTCAAGGTCATTCATATTCAAATCATCTACAACCTTTACAACCTATAGCTTTATGAAAAAAACTGATGCATTTTAAAAACTGCATAATGTGGCATAATAACGGCTGACTGAGGAGATAACTGAGTAGAGATTTTATTTGTGCTCGTTTCCTGTGGCGGATACAATGAGAAGAAATAAGACGAGAAAGGGAAAATGGGTATAAATGTCAAAGATAGTTGTTCTCTCTGAATATCAGTGCCCGAAGGTCAAAGGTCACATCAGAGAAGGGTTGTGGAGTGTACAAGGCACAGCATCTCCCGCAACGAACCCTGACTGAGAAGGGCAAATGGGGTGGCCCACAAAACCCATCTTCCCCACAGCAGTAACCATAGATACTGCCATTGGCATTTCATAAAGGGATTGGTTCGTGTGAAATCTTGCCCCTGTAGATCTGTACGGGTTGTGGATATTGTTATCTTGCTGTCAAGAGGAGTTAGACTGATTGGAGGTGAGAGCAGACCCTTAGCAGAAGTTGCTCTCTTATCCGGGAGCAAATATCTTCCCTTACACAAACAGACCCTGCTTTTTTTTCCTTCTGAGAAGCCAGTCATTTATTCCACATCAACCTGCAATCACAAAACCAGGATTAGTAAAACAACGTTAGACAAAAACTAATAAATATTCCAAGCACGGAAAAAAAACAGTATTCCCTGTACATTAGGCACAGTCATCACTGAAGTCTCATTCTGATGGATTCTATGAGGATAACCTTATATTTTCTAGCTTATTATATATATATATATATTTATATATATATGCATAGATGGCCCCCTGTAGGCATTTTCAATTACAGTGTACCCCCGGCATTACGATTAATCTGCTTTTTTTGAATGCACGCCACATTTGCTGCTTCCGTTGATATTCTGCAGAGATTTTATCTAACCAGCTGCAATAGAACACATAAGGTCGCCCTTTCCCTCATAATGCCTTTGTTTATATCCCCACCTCCAAAGAAATAAGGACATCCTGGAGATGTGTTGACACAGTGTTTAGGTCATTCCTGCTTATGCTTTTAAAACAAGATGACAGTAAAGTCTATCACGTCACTATAGTTGCAGAAGAGCTAGGAGAAGAATTGGCCTCTTATAAATAACACCCATTTATTTGTATTTTGGAGTATATATACATTCTAGCCCTGACATATATGAAAAGGTTAACAGATTGAATTTCATTCAGCTCTTTGTCTCTCACATTGAGATTCGTGCTATTTATTAGCTAGCTGCCTGTGCTAGTTAGTAATTTAGTCAATATTCCATCAATTACCCTGGCGTTCTCTTATTAAAGCAGATGCTGTGAGGTTGCCGCTCTGTCTTGCAGCTACTTTCTTTTATGAGCTTGAGCACTGAACTTAATCAATAACTAAACTGATTTCATGCATAGAGATGTTTCTCCACCAGCTGTGAGTTTTGTAGGCTCTAAAATAGGGATGTGTATCAGTGCAGATATTTTGGCCAATACACAAATTATTAGGATGATTTAATGCATAGGACTATTTATAGTTGCATATGTTGTCTCAAAACAGCATTGCTCACAATACAATTTGTCAAAAATTTTAAATGCTTGAAAATTAGGCATAAAAATAAAATAAAATATTATATGCAATGTTCCCCCTAAACTGCATGCTGAAAAAATATGCCGTGCACAGGACAAACACAAAAATGAGTAGGAAAAGCCATTTGATTGAATTCTATTGAATGTAAAGTAATTGCAATGCTCTGGCAAACCGTTATAGACTTGGTATCACTTTAGAGCTGGTGAATGCACTTTACAGGATTCATAGGAAGAGGAGGATGTGCACCAAATGAGTCGCTGTATAGAAATCAAATAATATTATAGTTGCGGACGAAAAAGCAACGAAAACACAAGAGCTAACGCAAACATAATGACATGAAATAAAATGTCATCATGATTTAAATAAAAGTGGCTTGATTAAGTGGTGGAAATAATGGATGATGGGCACAGAACAATAACAAAGTTTACAGTTACACACAAGTGTAGTCGCATGCAAACTTTAAGGTTTTTTTGGAAATATTTATTGAATATATATATATATATATATATATATATATATATATATATATATATATATATATATATATATATATATATATTATATATTATATTATGATTAAGAATTGAGCTGTTCTGCATTAATTTTTTTTAAATGAATTTTTAATAGAATTTCTTGGTAACACAGCACTGTAAAAATGTTTTCTAGGGTAACCTAAAATGTTCATTATTTATTTACTTCAAGGATCATATATAAATAGCACATTAAAGTTAAAAAATTACACACTTTTTTGTAAAATGTACTCCAATAATTTATTTACAACCATCAACAAAGAATAGTAATTATTTTAACGTGTATTATAACATTTTAGGTGCTATGGGATACACAGTAGAATAGCCTTTATTGCATTTTTAATTTTGTCTGCTCATTTCCTGGATTTTTACATTAAGTAAATTTGTTTACTTCATCTAGAATTAGATGAATCTAGAACATTTTTAAAACACTAATAATTGAATATAACTGTTAAATGTAATCTTTAGTAAATCTCAAAATGAATATTTTTCATACTGTACATTTTACTGTTGTGATGTGTCATTCACTTGTAGCATATAAAATAAGTTTATTTTTTAGTTAAGTTTAAATTTAAGCATTTAGCAGACACTTTTATCCAAAGCGACTTAACAGTGCATTCAGGCTATCAATTTTTATCTATTATGTGTTCCCATGGAATCGAACCCCCAACGCTTGATAGCGCAATGGTCTACCAATTGAGCTACAGGAACACTTGGCTTATTTATTTTTGCAGTTTATTTTTAATATGAATAGTATACAATTTGTATACAGTTTTATAAAAAAATTATAATTTTCAAGCCATAAAATGAAACTAATATGGTGTTTGTATCAGCCAGAATTATATTATCAGTGTATCTGTTTTTTCTGTTTTTGGAAATGGAAAAATAAGAGATGATGTTTTGGAAAAGTGTGAGTGTGGCGAAAGGGACTTTGAGAAAGAAGCTGCAGGAAGATGAGGAGGCTGAGATTGGATTAACCAGAGCTCATGTGTGTGGTTTGTTAGAGTGAAAAGGGAGAGAGAAAGCTCAGTGTGTTTATGTGTTTTCAGAAGCCCACCTCATTCTCTCAGGAACTTGAGACAGCAGTTAGCTTCCTTATGTGCACATCTTCCTTTCCATTGTGCTCCCCTCACACAAACACACACTACTATTTTCAGGCTATTTGTAAAGCTTTTAATGTTTCTCTATAATGAGCAAACATTTCATGACAAGCTTAAACAGAAGAAATCATTAAAAGACAAATATATGGTGCAAGGTCTTTAGCTGGGTTTCACACTCTGCATAACAAAACACATTCATCCTCATTTTACCAGCTCTCCACACTCTATGCAATACTCACCAATGGCTCCCAAGCGCAGCTTTAAAATTCATCTATATAGCCTCAATGTGATTTGTAGTTGGTAAAGCAGCTTGTTAGACAGAGGGGTTCAGGAGTGCACAGTATGCATAGTTTCCAGGGCACGGAGGAATGAGCCTGCACACACTCACTCTCTTACTCTCACTCTCAATCTCTTTCCCTGTCTCTCCCTCTCTCCCTCTCTCTCTCTCTCTCAAGTCTCTGCCTGGCGCAGGTGCGGCACTGTTCTGCCACCTGCCAGCTACCTACAGCCATGTCAACACCCCACCTGGAGCTGACACAGCCTGCATACTGCATCCACAGAGTTAATGAAAACCACATAGACACACTTGCACAAGCAGAGAGACAGAACACATATAAACATAACCTTGACAGAGGAGATATCTGAGAAAACACTGCATATGTAAAGCGTAACTTAGGGATGTGTGGTTAGACAAATATTTCATGTGACAGTACAAATGTTTCAACCAGTAAAAATTAAACCATGGTGTGTGTGTGTGCGTGTGTGTTTGTATATATATTTTTACTGGAAATTGTATTATGTATGATTACATGATTTCTTTAGCAATTAAAGGTGTAATAGGAGATCTTGAAAAATGCTAACATTATTACATTGGGCAACATCAGCGGTTCCCAATTTCAGTCCATATGTCCATTGTACATTTCTTGGTCCTACGCCTTCCACAGAACATATTAATACAGATTAATAATACACCACTTAACGTAATGATTTATATCGGGATGTGAAGAGAATTTCAACCACTATAACAAAAATGTTTCTGAAGACAATCACCTATTGCACCTTAAACTTTAGCGGGTTGACTATGTATATGTGTGTGTGTATATATATAACAACTTAAACCTACATATTACTGCATAGAGCATGAAATATGTATATTTAAATAAAACTTTATTGTTTAAAATTTGATGTATATTGAGGGTTTAATTATAACATTATGCGTACCGTTAATTTTTTTTTTACTGCATAGTGTGTGTGTATCTATAAACAAAACAATTTTATTATATAAAAAATACCTTAAAAATAACATTTCAGATAATATATTTTATGCATGTAACTGTTTCATATTTCATATATATAACATTCAGGAGTCAGTTTTTGTTTTCCAACAAAAATAATTATATTGTTATATATACCATTATATGATTTAAAATTACTCATACCTTGATGTAATACTTTGGTCATACCGCCCACTCCTAGTGTTGCTCAGAAATTTCCTCATGCAGACATGGCAAGGTCATCTTTATTGTAATGCAGAAGTCTCCCGATGGTGGGAGGCACTATTGCAATATCCATAATATGTGTAGGGGTTAGATAGAGCGAGCGGAAGGGTATGTGAAAGAGAAAGAGCTTGTGGGGATGGGCAGTGTATCTCTGAGCCTGTCACTGACAATCAACTCATGGTCGGAGGCTAGTTGACTGACAAGGACAACACGCGCACACACCCAAAAACTCCCCTGTCTTACTTTAATCATCTCCCTGTACATAAAGTGTGTTTCATAACCCTGATTTTAAAGACACATCCACCAAATACACACCAGTTAAATCTGTTTTATAAAGCACAAGAGCCTCATGTGTCCGCGTCACATGAAGCGTTCGTGTTCACGAGAGATATCACAGAGATTGCTAGGGGCTGGACTATGTCAGTGGCACACCACTGGATGTGTATGTGTGTGTGCACAAAGCCAGGCCCAGCAGGCCGCTTACCCCATACTGCCTGAAGGACTGAGTCCTGTGGGCTGTGCTGGAGCAGGCAGAAGGCCAAACCCTCTCATATTTCCATCCGGAGCCTGAGGATATAACTGGTCACTGGAGCCACACAAATTTAAGTGTCATCCCTGAATCAAGATGCTCACCAATTTTCTGCTTGCCTTGGCAGTGTGCTGGGCCGCTACCAGCGCCTAACGGAGCCAGCGGCCCCGTGGCAGCATGGACTAAATAGTGGATTATGCAAACATGCAGTCGAGAAATTCAGCGCTATTTGACTTTTTCATACTAACATTAGTGCATTTTTTGTCCATTTACAGCAGTTGTGCAACTTTACGAAAACATTCATTTTTGCGTTGCAGTTCAACAGCACAGCCCAGAATTATTTTTTTCGTGCCTTTTTTTATTTGAAAACTCTGCTGAACCCTCAACAACACATTAGACGCACTGTCACGTTGGGCGTTAATTCGTCTCCACAGAAGATCTGCGAGAGAGGTTAATTTAAGGCCAAGGAGATCCCACGCACTGAGAGAAAATACAGCCATTCATACAGAGAGAGAGAGAGAGAGAGAGAAAGGGGAAACTGCAAAGGAGCGATGGTGGATAGAGAGAGTGAGAGAGAAAGAGAGTGGGGTCAGCTGATGAGGTCAACGTTGGGAGATTTGGAGAGAGTGGGTAGGGAGAGACGCAGGTGTTTCACCAGACCCGTAGCCAAAAGGAAAAACAGCCTGTGTCACTGATGCTGCATACACCCTCACATGTTCTCCTTCTTTTTCGCCTCTTATCATCCTTCCAGTACTTTTCCTTTAATCTCCTCCTTTTCCTTCTTTTGTTTTCCTACAAGACTTTTACATGGCATGTACATGAACAACACTTCGATTTCTAGAAGAATCTAGAACCAAAATGTTTTACCTTAAATGTTTTCATGTATTTTTTCATTATTATTTCATTATTATCATTATTATATGGTTTCAAGCAATTAAACCCTCAGACAATCAACCATCTTTCCATCATCCAGGCATTTAAGTGAGCTTTTTTTTAGCTTAAATTATTTCAATTTGGACAGTCTATTAAAGAGAGAACGAGCTTTATCTTGTAGACTATATCATCTGAAAATAGCAGTCACTTAAGAACATTTTTCGTTCAATGTATTTACAATGTGCTGACCTAAAACTGAACTGCTTCTCTTTTAAATCCTAATTCTTTATTAACATAAAACTACTCAAGCATCATAAATTTGTGAATCCCTGCGATCATGTCTTTCAGCATTCAGGTGTTTATGTTTCTGCAGTCTATTTGACCTCCCCTATTATTCCACAGACCTGTCATTAAATAGTCACCCCGAGTCACCCCAGGAAGCGAATCCCACCTTTGAACAGCAATAGGCCAGAGAGTAATTCCTCTGAGATATTCATTGGACTCTTAGACAGGAGCAAGGAGCCCATCTATGAGAAACAGATGCCAAGAATGAACACAAGGCATGGCCCAAATGAACAGCAGCCTTCATTACTGATCAAATGAGGCTTGCTGTAATGACGGGGTAATGTGATCGGGGTGTGGTCCTCTGCTATCCTTTAACATCCTGGCCGAACCAGGCCCATTACCATCATCCAGGGCAGAAAGCCAGAGAATTATGGAAAGCCTCTACTGATCTGGGTTAACATAAACCCAGACTTAAGTCAAGCAAAAGTTAAATAAAAAAATGCTTTTATACTGAGGCATTCATTATTTGAAGTCCCCCAGAGGAAAAATAAGAGGGCGAGAGAGGTACTCAATAAGGAAAGGGGGGAGGGTGGAGAAGAAAAATATTTTTGGCAAAGTAGATGCGGATCAATAGTGAAGGAGCGGAGCAGTCTTGGCGCATGCCGTCCCACATTACTGCCTTGATTGATCTGCCGGAGTGACAGTTTGACCCGAGGGCTCTGGAGGAGGTGTCCCACTGAGGAGGGGAGCCCACGCAAAAACACGGGGAAAGAAAAATAAAAATCAATACGCACAGAGAACTTTACTGACCTGACGTTAAGATACAAGAAATGTATGAAGCTGCGTACCTGAATGGGTTCTGACAGCTCACATCCCCTCCAGCAGTTCAGTGCACAGGAGGGTTGACCTCTGCGAACATTAAGGAGACTTGTACCCTCCGCACGGAGCCTCTATTAAGTACAAATTTGTTTATTTCTCATTCTGAGAATATTTTAAGGGGATTTAGTCTAGGGATACTTACCAGAGTCATGCTGTTTTGTAAAAGGAGGTAAAAATGAATAAAGGAAAAGGTTATTCCCTAGCTACATCTACCTGAGAAGTATGAGTTAACAGAAAATATAGCGGAAGAAAAAGATGAAATCCTGCTTCCCTTGGCTTTGAACCCATGAGTGTGTGTGGCAAACACAGCAAGATCATACGTTCCCATATATATAGCTGCCGAGGATGACCTCCATTTTGTGGCAAGCACACTTAGTTTTAACAGCGCCTCTGTGATGTCAATTATCTGCCGCAAGGTTGAGTGATATAGTCTGTATGCTCGTGGAAATGATTGCGCAAGATGCTTCCGAGTCCATTGTGGTTCCTGTTTGAGGTTAAGTACGGGTTGTTTGACCAATAACGTTCTGCTGTGGATGAAGTGGCTGATCTATTGACCATCACATAAGCAGAAAAGAAAGGAGTGGGAGATTTTTGTTTGATTATTTCAGAGGGTGAGGTAACATCTCCGTTTTATTTTATTTATTTAGTTATTTACCTTTGCCTTGGTTACTGGGGTTAAGGTAATGGCGCACTTATGCTAATATAATAAGAGATTCAGTTTTCTTCAGATTTTAAAAACCCCATGAAACCATTCCTCAACTGCAGTTTTCTGTCATGGGTTAACGTATTAGCCTAAACAGAAAACGGGAATGTTTTATAACATTTTATATCATAAACATTTTCAGTCCATTTTCCCTGAAGAGAAAGATATTTTTAAATGCATATATCTGCTAAAAGTCACTTTGTCAATGTTTAGGAGAACATTAGCATATAGATGGCCTCAAAGCAAACATACAGTAAATAGACTAAAGTCGCAAAGCTCTCATTTGGATTTCATGGGGTATTTAATATTGGTAGATATTTTGTAGTAGAACAAAATGGCAGATTATCAAGTGATTCTTTCTCATCAGTATATTTTTGAGCATCTACATTAGTGTGTGCGTGTGTGTGTGTGCGTGTGTGTGTTTCTGTTTGTGTGTGTGTGAAAGAGAGAGAGTCAAAGAGTTAATCTAAGAAGTATCAAGAGAAAAGCCTTCAGATAGCTTTCGCAGCACACCTGACAAATGATTTAAAGAAACAAATGTTAATTTATTTTACATTTGCTGACATTGTTTAATTGCTATGAACAACAGTAGTTGAGTAGTTTTATTATCTCAACAAAAGAAACACAGAAAAAGAAGGAAGAGGGAGAAAATAAGGCAGAAAGAGAACAAGAACAAAAAGCTATTTCTCCATTGTTACGTATTCCGTTTTTGATTCCTGTGAGCTTTGAGAAAAGGTCAGTGAAAACAGAAGATGAATTCATTTATAGTCTGTCCTCTCCCTTCTGTCACCCATGGACATTGATCTGTCCTCTGTAACCAGAGTAACAGTGAGCACTTTTTAAACCTTATTTTGAATGATGCATAGAAATTCTGATGTATCATTTGGCTGCGTCATCCTGCTTCTTATTTTTTTTTAAAGATTCAGCATGTGGATCTAAAGCTCTGGATTGGTTTGTGCAGATATATTGTTTCATTAGAGAAAAAATGCACATCACCTTTAAGCTGAATGTACGCTGATGTTTCATCACCAGAACAATAAAAGTGTTTTGTTACACCCTGCGGTCCTCACTAAAACTAAAACCAAGGTGGCACATGAGATTAAAAAAACGTTTTAAAAAATCCCTTTTTTAAATTACAGACCCATGTCCCAGATAACACTACGCCAAGAGCTGTCAGCAATCCACCTGCCCACCCCATCCCTCTCTTCTCTCCCTCCTTCGCTGACAATCCATTTTTCTCTATATCCCGACACCTGGGCACTTACACGAACATTTTAAAGATCTGCAGAGGACGTCAAGCCTCCCCCAGCCCCCGTCCATCCTTTCCGATCCAGAAGTGTCTCCTCCATCATGTAGAGCTAGATGCCTCCTGTTACACTCCTTCTCTATTCCATCCATCCAACGAAAAGGTCATGCTCAGAGTCTCCCTCTTTTCCTAAATTGGCTGTTTTTTCTCTGTTAGCTCCCTTGCTCAAACTGTGATTGTGGCAGCCTCGGTATTGGTCCTCTAAGGTCTTGTTTACGAAGCTGGATTTGTCGGAAAACCCAAGATATTAAATCTACAGATGGAGACTTGCTGTTTTTCACAACTTGCGGTTTTTATATCCAACACAAATTTGTCTACAGCCTGGAATGTCAAAAACTTTCGTCAGTGAATAAGCAATTCTATTTATCACCCGTTTTCCACATGCACCTATAGCACCCATCTCCATTATAGCATATATAAAACCCAACTTAATTTAAACTAGCTTGTCTTTTCAGTCCAAATCAAAGCCACCTGTGTGTTTTAGTGTGCCTGGAGACCGTCAGGAGTGTTTGTTTGGTATGGAGAAAATGGGCATGTTTGAATATTGACCCTGCCCCCCTCCTGTAGGGATCGACAGAGACTCAGTGGCGTCAGGCAGACCTGCCGCAGCTCCAGGGCTGGGCTGAGAAGGGACTGCTGACACAGCCAAAGATGGTAAGGAGACTGCTGCCCACTAACTGCCATTTTTCCTTCCATTAATAGCCATATTGTTGCTTTGAAGTTGTGCTATGAGAGGAAGGGTGTGCACAGGGGTAGAGTGAAACAGGCATAATGATAAGTTTTAAATGAAAGCTGTTATTAGTATTACTACTGTAATTGTTATTAGTGATGTTACCTGAAAACATATTATGGATGGTTGTTGTATTGTCAATATGTATAATGTCTGTGAATTCAGTGTTATATAATTATAATTATGAAAAATATATAATATATATTTTTACATACAAAGTTTACATGTTAAAAAAACGATTTTACTTGTACCTGAAGATCATGTTGTTTTCTCATAGATTTAGCAATGACCGGGTCACATAAATAAGAGCAGATATCTATAGGAGGGAGCACTATAGCATCAGAAGTGTCCAGTAATAACTGGAGAGCATTAACCATAAAAACACACATCAGAATAGAAGCCTGACATTTTATCATCTTAGCTAATAAGGCCATTAAAGTGCTGTGTTGAAATGGCAGGTATCAGCGACACACACCGAAATGCATCTACATCTATCTGCAGTGCTGTGAACACACAAACACACACCTCTGGCTCTGCGTGACTCGGGGACATTGGATTGGTTGAACCTGTATTTTTATCCCCGTCCTGACATCCTCTAAGGCACTTATGTAAGACAGAGTGGAAGAGCTTCTTCCTTCCTGCATAGACACACACACTCACTCGCTCACTCATAGCCTGCGCCGGGCCAAGCTGTGTTCAGAAACAGTCGACATATCTGCCATTGCATTTGAGAAAATAAAGGAGTGTAATCTGGGCTACTGTTCAGTTGAATCAAAGGGAAGATGATGTCTGTCCCCCGGCTGACACCAAGGCCTCTGAGATGGCTTAGCATGTCTGCTTGCCTTGCCTGTCTGTCTGTCTAACTGTCTCCCTGCCTACTACAGCTACAGTACAAAAAGACACAGCCAGCTAGGCTCTGCCTTAGCTAGCATCCAAACAAAAAAAGTGTATTGTACTATCCCAGTTAAAGGAGCTGTAAGCACATTTTGTTAATGCCACACATTAAATGTCCCTACTACTTTACAGATATCACTGAAATAAATATCCTGAAAAAATAACATGTTTCTGTAAGGCCCAAGCTTAGTAAAACCTGGATGCTGTTAGCATTCTCATTAATATTAATAGCAGTTTTACAGCTAGCATGTTACCCCCCCCCCCCCACACACACACACACGTTAAATGGTCCATGCTAACTTGTCATACTTTGACCAGGCCAAAAAAAAAAGAGAGTCAGGGAAGCAGATTTCCTTTTTTAGACAATGATTCTGCTGTTTTGTCGACAGGCCTAAAAACTATTCCACTTTACACTTTAAAGGCCCGTTCACACCAAGCACGATAACTATAAAGATAACGATAAAGATGTAGTTCTAAAAATCATTCTCAATATTAAAGAATAGCAGAGTCCACATTACAACTATAACGATAAAGTTATCGTTGGACGGTATCGTTGGAATCATTTTCATAACGATTTTTTTTCCAGCTGATGAACTATACAAACACTGACATCCAATCAGAATCCACCCTGCTATAACGAGCTCCAGGATTTAAAGCGGTAGACGCACTTACGCTCAGAATAAACAGACGATATCATTCGCTGGTGTGGACGCTAATATCGTTATCTTTATAGCTATCTTTATAGTCATCGTTCTTGGTGTGTAAAACTGATAGTTCAAGTTGTAGATGTTGATTTGTCAGTTTGTCAATAAAGAATACAGTCGGAGATAAAATACACAATATAACAAGGGTTCACATTTCAGGCACTGGATTTTCTACAGAAAGAATTAAATAAATTTAACTAAATAAAATTTGTTTGAAAAAAAATGATATAAAAAAATATTATAAATATATAGTAGCCGGTAATATTTAATAGTTCTTTAATGGAACAACATTTTGAACAAATCATCTGAGTAATGACAAACATATCCAGTCTGATGTTTTATTCCTGAATGAATCAGTTGTCTCAGTGAATCAGTCATTAAGACAATCAATTATTATTGGCATCTACTGGCGCAATGATGTAACGTGAAGAAAGAGGCATTAAAAAAATCCTCATTTACAGCAGAAAGTCCCAGTGTTGTATATCAGCACTCTTAAAACTCCCTCCTGGTTAATTATTAAAAGATTTCTAGGCAACACAAAGCAAAAAGTTTCTTTGTTTATTTGGTTTGTTATTTTTAGTGGCCAATTTTGCATTCAAATCTAACTAGATAATCTAATTTAATATAAATAAAGGAGGGGAAAATAAGTAAAGGTCACTGAACTGACCCTTGTCAGCTGCTAGGGCCAATGTCTAGCAATAGTGAGTGTGTAAAGGATCAATTACCCTTCTCAGTATGACAACAAGGGGAGTTCAGCTAAAAAAAAAAGTAATAAGACCGCATACAAGAGCTAGTGTCACAAAGGAAGGACAGGTCTTTAATTGGCCATCGAGACACAACAGGTCCCTGAAATCAGAATGAAAGGTGTCCACTTTCATCTGTTCCTTATCTGGAATATTCAAAGCTCTCATCCCATGAGGTTTGAGCGTTTCTTTTTTTTTTTTTCCTGAAAGAACAGTGCACAGCAGGAGCTGCAAACAGACTTAATAAGTCTCCCTTCACTCATGCACACACTAAAACACCAAGAAATAAACATACACACACACACACACATATCTATCAAGACCTGCTGTGGCGATGGCTGTTTTGTCCCTTTGTGTTGCTCCATCCCTTTTTGCCTCAGAGAAGTACAGAACACGATCCATTTACATGCATATCCTGAGAGCTTTGCAGATGAGCCTCCTATGGGCTTTTTTTTTCTATTTGTCACGTTGAAAAAAACTGTAACATATACAAAGTCTAAAAATGGAGGCACAGCAGTCCAGAAAAGGGTGAATGCAACTGCATCTGCCCTTTTTTAACCATTTTAGAGAATCAGAGTGAAACATTTATAAATACACACACACTTATATATAAATATATATATACTGTATATAGATACATACAGATCGACTAAACATTCAGTAAGACCCAAACATGCATTAAGAAAGTAAATAGGGTCCGTTTTGATTTCACATTGACTTTAAAGATCACAGGCGAGCAGAGAAATTCTGCTGCTATTTTTATGGCTTCATATCATACACATTTTGAATAGCTTTGTTTTTAACATCCTCTTTACTGTGCCTGTGTGTTTCTCAAAAATAATAAATGAAATAAGTGCAAACACTAGTGTGGTGTCAGATGGGGAAAATTGTTAACCTTTCTAAATATGCCCACTTTGATAAAAGAGAGTCGAACTACAGAGTGCAGATACAGAGTATTTTTTTTTTCTTGAAGAGCTAAAAATAAGTGCAGCTGAAATTCAGCTTAGATCCATTTTTTTCACCTCCTCATCTCTATTATTTTCCACTCTTGAATCTATCAGCAGGAAACATTAGCACTTTTCCTTCACCCTCTTAGTGCAGATCTTGATCTGAATTATGCCACATCCAGTCAGAGAGGAAGAGAAAATGAATATTAAACTTGGTTGACTTACAGAATCAACTTACAACGAGCTATAATCAGGTCATGCTTGCTGTTTTAATTCTTATTTATTTTTAGAGTTTCTCCTTCTTTGTCATCCAGGAATTTTGACAATAAACACTGAAACACTGAAACACACAGTACTGTTGTTACACCAGACTCAATGTGACAAGATTTGAGCAACTTGCAACATTTTCTGTCTACACTGAAAAAAAAAAAAAAAAAAAACTCCCAGTCACATCTAGTAAGGACACAGTTTTAAGCCTCACCATGGCTGTCCAGACATTCGGAGAAGGTCAGGCTAGTGTTATAAAAGGTGTAAAAGCTAAACTGAAATTTGTTTTTAACATGCACCACTGACTGACGCTGTTGTTTGTTCCCCTGAGAAGATCTCATGCTGTGTTGCTTTTGCAACCATGAAGATGTGCCCACTAATCTGCTCTCTCACACGCATGCTAACTCACACGCGTATCTCCAACCTTCTTGACAGTCAGAATATGAAACGATTCTAGATGTCACCCAGCCCCCTCAAATAGAGTCGGGTGACAAAATTAAACACACATGAGCTCACACACAAACATCCTTTATGCAAATGGGTGAATACATTTAGCCGCAGTGTGGAACAATCTTGAAATAAAAAGTTTGAGGCTGAAAAGCAGCACAGACTAGGGCCTTCTCTGTTCCTACTTCCCCAGGGCCAGCAAGCTTCTCTTCAAACACCTGCTCTTAAAAGCGCACGGTTAAACCAGTGGCAAACGTTGTTCACCATGACAGTTGCTCCATGCTGAAGGGCTCACATTGTTACCCTGTCAAGCTGAGCCAACCATCAAAATGCACAGCCAAACTCAAAAATATCAGGGATAGAGTGAGGGGGAGGGAAGGGTGGAAGAAAGCTACTGAAAGTCTAGAGATGCATAAACAGTTTTTCAGTAAGTGTGTCATGCATTGTATTATTTAGAGTCAGTCTGTGAGGTTTCGCAGCTAACAGTTGCAGTTGCAGTTACATACACTTATTCCAGCTCCTTTATTTGAAATGTCAGTAACTTCCACAAATTTTCTTTAAGTTATCAAGTACTTGATATATAGGAAATCAGATGTGTCAGTGCTAAAATGTGCTGTTTACTTAAACTGCTTACTTTTTAGATGCCAGATCCTTTAACCCTACTTCTGTCTGCAGATAATCAGCAACATGGATCCTCAGGTGACGAATGGCCCGAACTCTGCCACGGCCAACGGTCCCTCCAGCAACAGCCGCAGCTGCCCCTCGCCCATGCAGACCGGCAGCCCCGATGACGACAGCAAGACAAACCTCATTGTCAACTATCTGCCCCAGAACATGACCCAGGAAGAGTTCCGCAGCCTCTTCGGCAGCATTGGCGAGATTGAGTCCTGCAAGCTGGTTCGAGACAAAATCACAGGTACTAATAAGGACAGAAAACAAAAACACAGAACAGAAAACATCTGCATTTGATTTCCTTAATGAATTGTGTGTATAATCGAAACAGAAGAAGCACAATAACTTGGGTATTATAGGTTATAAAGGAAAACTATGGGAGGAAGAGTCATTAACTTTTAACTCAGCTGTCAATTCATTTAAAATGTTAATGAAATTAATTACAAGAATTGTAAAAACAAATAAAAGCTGTTGAGAAAAAATGGAATAGATCATATATTTATATATATATTTAATGATTTGTGTGTGTATTAAATACTGTATGTTTAAAAAATTACATAATGCCAACTAAATGATAATAATTAAATGAAAATAAATGTTACAAATAAAATTAATTAGTCATTTTAAAATATTCAGCATTTTGTAGATGTGTCAAAAAACCAACAACCATGTATCTTTACAAAAAATGACAACTTTTTACTCAACTGTTGAATATTTAAAAGGACAAATCAAACAAAAAATGTTAAGTTTAAGTCTTAAAAAAAAATGCTTCTTTAGGTCTGTTTGATGCAGTTATATCAGGTCAGATTGCAGTTTTAGGGCAATTCGGGAGTTGGAAAAACTGGATGAGAAGGGCTGTTGTTTTGTTTACAGTGCCCAGAGAGAAAGAGGACATAGAGGTGTTTAAGCAGCACTCCCCTGCTAATCAGAGTTCTATTCCCACCGTAGTGACTATGTGGGTGGTAAGCAGATGGATGGGGAGGCTGCTCAGAAATAATGCCAGATAATGGCCTCCATTTTATATCCTACTTAGTGACACTTCGCTCTGGATAATCGCATTAAAACAGGGCCAGGCCTAAAGTCACTGGTTTTTAGACAAAAGGGAGAGAGGAAAATAGAGAGAGAGAGACTCTTGGCTCCTGACCACAGGTTTTGTAGGATTTCATTGCCAGGCAGTCAGATGGTTGGGCAAGAGAATGGTCATTAAAATCATCGTCATGAGAGTGGACACATGCTCCTTTTTCAGTCTTCACATGTGAGAAATTTACTGAAGTCTTGGGATATCCTTGCATACACCGAATGGAAGTTGCCGGTTGTGAAAACATACCGTTAACCAGGATCACTCACTGTCTTACCGCTCTGTCCTTGTTCTGGCTCGGGAACACATAGTGCATCATAAATACAACTCTTCCCTGTACTGCAATCGGGGATCTTTGCTCTGGGATCCCAGGGGTGCAATATCCCAGTTCAGAATTTTAAACTAACAAATCTCTTCTTGATCATTATAAAAACAGAGCGAGCTAGGCTGTGAGTTTCGTCTGCTGCCTTCATTAGCTGCTGTCTGGGGTTCAAAATAGATTGCGGGGCATCAGAGATTGTATCTGAACCTCAGTGTCATAATATTTGACCAGAGCAACCTTCCTGAGCTCTCCACTCGGCTTTAATCTAGAGGGTATGGACGTCGACGAGAAGTCACTTCTCAGTTTTTCAAAGAATTCTGACGTACAAGAGAGCCTTTTACATGGCAGTTGAAAAGCTAGAGAGAGACAGCTTCTTCGACAAGGTGAGAAGCTTTGGGCCTTTGCATGAAATAGACAGGCTTCTTCTTTTCTCTTTTTTCCCTTCCCCCGCTCCTGTCAGCTTTGATGAGACGCAATGCAGTGATGTACCGTTTGCCACGGCTACTGTTCTCTAGCCCTGTCAAGCCTGGGTGACTACCGCTTGCCAAAGTGCCACCCCAGATTGTTTATCCTTACTTTTCTTTCCTCTCCTTGCATTTTCACAAACAAACATGCTCTCTAATCACCTTCTTTCTGACCTCTAGCTGTATGTGCAATACACTGGAAACCCTAGGTTCAATATTTTATTTAATATATGTCATAGACATATGGACGTTTCGTCAACTATGGCCATTCTATGGCCCTGTGGCCTTTTAGAATGTACAACTCACTGTACAAACTAGTCTGCTAACAATGTTGAACTACATGCACCAATGTGTCATTTCCACCACATCTCAAACAATCATTCATTTTATGATGGAAATTACATTTTAAACCTTTTGAAATTAAATTGGCCAGTATCTTTATTCTTGTTGAGGCAAATTTTATAGCTAACATTTGACATTTCCTAAATACACATTATCAAATATTTTCATGGTATGTGCATAATGTGACAAAACTACTGCTTGATTGGTAACGGAATAATAATTAATAAAATAATCAATTAAAAAGAGACATATTAAATAAAGAATCTTTACATAAAAGGGCATTTGAAAAATAGCAAAAACAAACAATGAAGGCAAGTGATGCTTCGTATGTGATGTTTCCCAAAACGTTGTAATATTATCTTCATATAACAAAAAGAAAACAATAAAAAAAATCCTCAAGTTTGAATAAAAATAAGTAAGACTAATTTAAATGTATGCATTTAGCAGACACTTTTATCCTAAGTGCAGGCTAACATTTAACACATGTTTCCTGGGAATCAAACCCACAACCTTTTGCACTGCTAACGCAATGCTCTACCACTGAGCTACACTAATAAATACTGTAGAAGTATTGTTCATAGTTTAAGAAACAACTTTGTATATGTGATGAATACACAAATGTATCATTTAATGATATACCACACAAAAAATAAACACATCCCTGTATTCACTGCATAAAATAATTCTAAGAATAATTAATTTCTGTACTCTCTGTGAATAAAAAAAAAAAAAAACAGTGGGCCAATATTTATCAACGATTATGTAAACTGTCAGCAGAAACGGCTTTATCACATTCTTCTCAGTGGGGAAAGCATTTCAAAAGTCATTACCGCAAGGATTGTGTTGAGATGCCGAATAAAGCAGATGGCAATGCTGCTAACTTAGCAGAAAGCCTTTGTTTTCAAAGGTTTGAATCGCGCTGAATATCCCCTACTTTAAATGCATACATCCCCAGCCCAATGTTGCTACCTCAGCAACACTTCGTTCTGTGCTAATAGTGAGGATAAACACATAGCCCATAGGGAGTAATGGTGATTTTCCTGTGAGGCAGGAATCATATTGAATGAAAACTTTTAATGGAATACATTAAGAAAGTGTTAACGCTTTTGGCTATCAGCACAAAGCAAAATGGAAAAGATTGATTGAGCGGCGGTTCGGAAGGAGAAAAGTATTGTATACTTGTCAGGTTCTCGGGCTCGGCGGATCCTTTTCTGCATGAAAATGACCACAATTGTGTTTATAATGATACAGCAGAAAAGAACATACTCGGGCAGGAACATAAATATGATTTGGTGGGGGGGGGGGGGGGGGGGGTACTGCAGATAATCTTCCGTTCATATTCTTCAAGCAGTAAATAATTACCACACGATTAAAACTGGCTTCTGAAAAACAGCGCCAGCCCCCCTTGCCCAAGCCCCCTGTGGTATAGGCCTCTCCCTGTGTAGCAGAAAAGCAAGCGGCACATGTTATCACTCCCAGCCTGCTTTGTCGCCTGCCATTTTGCTTCATTATTTTCCCCTTCTTGCTCAATCCACAGATGCCATTGTTGGTATTTAACGGCTTGGCACAGGCGGCAGGGCTGCTATCAGTTCGCTCTGTGTTTAACACTTATGTAGCTTGCATCAAAGCTTCTTTGTGCAACTGCTTGTTCAGGTACACAACCCACTCGCACGCCGAGCACCCAACCATCTGTCACGCTGCTGACCCGAACGTGGTCTCCGCTCTCTGCTGCCAAGCTTAGCGCGTGCTTACCTTGGCATCAAGCTGAGCTGACATCGGTATAGAACTGTATATGACTTCTGTCTCCATAATGACCAGAGAGCAGCACACTCCACCCACTAGCAAATTAAGAACGGCATGTGATTTAAAAAGAGAAAGACATCGTACCATTCCCTCACAGATGTGCTGGAACACATCATCATACTGATGAAAAACTGCAGGGAAAAGCAGATGTAGTGGCATGAAAAATTCATTGTGCAGAGGTTTGTAACACCTCAGTAAGTGTTAGACTGCTATGAACGTATGAAAAACCTTCATGTCAAACATGCACAGTGTTTATCTGATGCTGTAGAAATAAAACATGAACCGTGTTCTGTGTTTTGTCATTTCCTGTTAAAAACAGCATAAGGCCAAATTAAAACCTAACACATGCAACACAGAATCTAAATGGCAAAATTGTAAAGCGTATTGGGGGGAAAGTCTGATAGAATAGCAAGAATTAACTACAGTAGTGATTGCAGAGAACAATGCACTTCCTCACATAATTCAGTGTCATGATGTGTTCCACATTCAGCCAGGAGAAAACAACGTAAATGATAGGTTGTTATTCAGGATAAAACATTCAGACCTCATTTACATTGTTTGACAATGAACTTTCTGTCACCATCCCAAAGCCGCTGAAAAACATACAGTTAGCACAGCAATAGGTTCTAAGTTTTTTTCCTCCAAAGAAGAAGAAATTTACCCTCGATTGGGTTATAAAAAATGTGCATGGAGAAAACTGACTTTATTATTTCTTTTATCTTTTTTTTTTTTGCACTCAAATTGCTGCTGGCATTCTTCAAGCAATCATGTACATGAGTTGGAGCCAAGGCCTTGTGCTCAGCCCTTGTGCGCTAACACTTACAAAATTAAGAATTGGCTCCCTTTTAGTGGTTGAGAATGTCTTTGAATTGGAATTACAGAATTTACTAAATTGCAAATCAAAAAAGTCAAGACAGGCAATGCATTCTGGGATATTAAGTGATAAAGTATAATGAAGTAAACTAAAAATAGAAATTTGTGGAACCTTCAGAATGTAAAGACTTTAAAAGTCTATAAAAGTTTTTGTTTATTTTATTTTAGTTAAAGGCAATTATGTATATCCATTCTATTTTTTTACATTCAAATTCAAATGGAAATTCTGCATCCTGTTTGCTATGGTAATTTGAATTTAAAAACTGAATTGAAGTTTCAGTACTTGAATTGGAGAACCAGTTTAAAACTGATTTGCAGCATTTCTCAAACTTATCCATTTCCTTAAACAACCTGTCCTATTGTAACCTTTGTGTAAAAGTGGCTTAAAGGTTAAAAATAAACAAGCATAAAATATTTAGAGCTGTGCTTGAACTGAATGAGTCCGCATTTATCCATGTGATCCAGAAGCAAGCTTAAATGGCAACAGATTATCTGAAATACAGCCAATATTTACACTAATGGTCTTTATAAGTTGAATTGCAAACTATATTGTTCATGTTTTCTTTAGCAATATTACTAGCCCACAAAGTGCTGCTGAGGTTAGTCACAAACATTATCTTGCATATAGCTTGGCATTAGCCACAGGCTCCATGTAGTTCCAACAGTTCCAAGAGAGCGTGGGATCTCTGCATTCCCTGGGGTGGCTGCCAGTATGTGGGGTCTGACGTCGCTTCGTTTGGGGTGTCCCAGATTTACAGGGGCTCCTTTCGTTTCCACATGCACACTCCTCCCAGACATCCCACACACTGCAGGCTACATGCCAACATGCCGCAGGCTTCTGCACACCAGAGTAGGGGAATGGGGGCGGGAGATTCCTGTGTCTTCCAGCTGTCGCCTGCCTGGCACAGCAAAATACAGACACAGTTTCAGATGGATTTACAGTATAGGGTTTACTAGGGAGTGAGTTGGTAAAGACATTTGGATGATGATAAAATTGGTTTCGATTGACATTACCAGTATGGTGGCCCTCACGGAATCTGTGCCTCAAAACTATAGAGTGCCTATAGAGAGTTAATCACTTCTCCAGAAAACAGAGCAATCAAAAAAGAATTAATCTAAACTTATAGCTTCAATTTTTCATTGTAACTTTAAATCTCAATCTCAAAATTCAACTTTCTTAATTGCAACTTTATATCTCATAATTGCATGATTTCTAATGGCTCATTTGACACTGAAGAGTTAAGTAATGGCTGCTGAAAATTCAGCTTTGAATAAATTACATTCTAAAATACTTTAACATAGAAGTTTTATTTTAAATTGTAATAAAAGTTCACAGTATCATTGTGTTTACTACACTATCAAATAAAGGTAGCCTTTTTGAGCAAATCTTATCTACCCCAAATGGTATCTCAACTTTATATTTCAGAATTAGATTTAGTATCCTATAATGAAACTGTATATCTTCTTTTAAACATCTGTCAGTTACTTTTTTTCTTTTTTTAACTCTGATGCAGCATCCATGTAATTTTCCATATTTGTAAGAAGTACTAAAAAGCAGTTCAATAGAAGTTCAATATTTACTTAGTAAAACACAGTGAAATACACAGCAGGTAGGTATACAAGGAAACAAGCCTTTAGTTTGTGCAAGGTGAGGTAAGCTAATGGTTTTACACAACCTCTTAGTGAAATATGAATCTCTAATGCAAATCCAATCAGAATGATGCTTTTGTCTGGGAGAGAGCACTTAGGCATCTCTTAAATGTTTTATGTACAAAAGGGTCGAATTAAGGCTATTAGATGCAACGATAAACAGCATTAAGAATAGAGATTATCTCATTGCACCTTACATTATCTAATTACACTTCAGATTTTGTCTCTTTGGATGGAAGATCACTAAGCTAATTAAAAAGAAGTCGAAAAGTCGGCCGTACTTGCCATCTTTTGCCATTACACAAGCCATGATGACCTCAGTGATGCAACTGTGTATTTATATACTATATAAAAAGAAGCAAACATTTCTTTGAGATGTCTTTTACTGCAGAGACATGTCCTCCGTCCCAAGATTCTGTAGCAACAAGGGCAAAATGTCAAGCAAGCAGCAGCAGTGATACATTTGTTTTGACAAATTGAAATGGATTTTCGTCCTTCCTTTCTTTTTGCCTTCCACATCCTAAATGTGACTAAATTTAAGTCTGACCAAACAGATTTTCCTGTTTGTAGCCAGAGAGCTTTGTCATATCAAGGTGGGTTAACGTCACATGCTTGTTGAACTGTCATCTTGTGTCTGAACTGCTGTTCTCTCCCAAACGAATGCTAGTTTCAGCTTTCCCACCTGATTCAAGCTTAAGGGAGCTGCATCTGTCGGCACAACATGGCTGCCGGAGGGTTTGGATGTGGCTGGAGGCAGTGTTGTGTTTGCTACGATGTTCATCTCATTTTCAATCAATGGAAGCACTGGGCCTTTAAATTATGTATCAACAATTGATGTAGAGAGAGGGGGAAATTAGCGAGAATCCAGCGAGAAGATTTTTAGCTCACTGCCAAGCTGCAGAGCAGCGAAAATCAGTCAAATACATCTTTCATGTGCAAAGCTTTGATGATAAATGATGTTGAGCACAGAGGAATATGTGTGTGTGCCAGTGTGCTATTATAAATGATATGTACCATAAAGTAAAAGCGTATATATGTGAGTGTGTGTGTGAGGAAGGACACCCACTGTACACACACTCATTTTATCATCTCACACACTCTGACTCCTGCTGCTGAGGTAAGAGGCATAATGGTTCAAATACGACTCCTCTCAAATGGAGCCTCTCACTCCAAACAGCCTCAATTTAACAGAGAGAGAAACATCTCATTCTTCCCATTTAACGCAGCACGTTCCTCAAGAGCTATAAGAGACCCAGACAGGGGGCAGCTCACGCATTCCCTTCCTCATCTTCCTCATCCTCGCTATCACTGAGACGGTGATTACGAGAGAAAAAAGGACAGCGGATTTGGGACCTCGTGACTCCAGTGTAGTGATTCTACAGCTAATGATACTTTTTTTCATGCACACACCGTGGGTTCATAAACATGACAGAACACTTATGCTATGTCTCTAGGGTGCAAAACTACAGCTGTGCATATTATGAACCATATTTACTGGATCAAAAATATGCACCACAGTTCTAAAATCAAGCAGCAGGGAGGTCTGTAATACCTGTTATTCGTTAGCATTCCCATTCATCTTAATGGCAGCCACTCATCTGGCGATGGACCCCCTGGAAGTATGTGATTTGTAATCGGCTATCTTTGCTCTTTTTGTGGGACACATCAAATTTGAGCCAATCACCTGAGCTGTAAATTTCATATGAACGATCGCTCTGGATCAGCAGCAAATGACAATCCAGACTGGTTGTCAGCACACACCAAGCAACTAACTTTGAATGATGTCTAAGGAGAAGAATGCTTTTTGGATCCAGACATTGTAGTTACAGCATTTACCAGCAGGTGCTAACTAGGCTACGCTAACCAGCCGAACCTATACTCTTTGGTTTACCCACACACTCACAGAACACACACAACCACAAACAAGCCATGATCAAGCTCTCGTACATCACTGTTACGCTCTAGCTTCAGCCGTGTCCCATCGCAATGAAAAACCCATCAGGAGCCTACACACTAATAGTCATAAGCTGTTTATTTGTGAAAAATATCCTTTTAATTGGTGTTAAGCATTGTCTTTGAAAAAGCCTTTCCGATGTTTCCAAATTTGACTGCACGTCTATCCTGCTGGGGAACAGAAAGTGCTGGAAAAATGTAGATCCACACTCATTAAAAGCTCATTAAAAGCGCAATGCATCATTTCAGTTTCAAATTTAATTGACAATTAAAATATATAAGTTAATGTAACCATTATACTAATTAAACAGCATAGAGGTAATTCTCTTTCGCTGTGCCATTTGATGTTTATTGCATATTTCTAATGGGCTCTGTCAAAATCCTCCATCATTTTTGTTACAAAATCACATTTTATACAGTTTGTATATATCAATCATCTTACTTTCCACCACAGAAATAAGAATATTCTCTCTGATTTCATGTAAATAGCACACTCAGCCCTAAAAGCTGAAAGAACAGCACAGAATTTAATCATACTTCTGTAGATCAAACATGGAATTAAATATTCACAGAATAGGTATGATGCAGGATAGCAGATCGTTGGCTTTGCCATGAAACATTCTCTGTGATTCTCACTTCCCTCGATAATAAATTCATGAGGCAGCCCTGACTATAACCCTCTCCGATACCTACACTGCTGTCCATTGTAGGTTACCCTGGCTGTGCTGAAGAGAATGTGTTTTTGTGCACTTCACATTCATGTGCTGTCTCTGCGTGGGTATATAATCTGGTTGTGTGAACGAATTTTATATTTTGTGTGTAGGTGTGTATACCACCTATGTATTTCCAAACATACAGTACAGAGTATATATACTCATGTATAGGTATCATTTTATGCATCTGTGAGATTTAGGGGAAGTACAAGAACACATGGTTTTTCAGAATGACTAGTTGGCTTTACTGAAGCACCATATAATTGGGTCCACCAAACACTTCTTAGGGGCTATACACAGCATGCATCCATGTTCAAAAACAGCTTCAAATAATATAAAATGGAACAGAATACAAGGGGTCTCTAGACACATTTTTGAGTTAAACTATTTTTAACTTGACACATCTTCTTGAAAACACAATGAGCATTGCACACAATGCTGAAATACACAGTAACGTCTTGAAACAATGGCCATGTATGCCCAGTTATTTTATAGATTGACAGTTAAAAATAGCAAAGACTAAATGCAGGAACATACAGCCCTTCAAAAGGACATATTTAAGTTATAATAGTAATTTTGTTTATATACAGAAGAAAAACTGGTAACACTTTATTTTAAGGTGTCTTTGTTTTCCACGTTACATGTACTTACTATTATAATAACAATTCATTATGGTTAATTACATGCAATTAACCCTAAGCCAAACCCTAATCCTAACCCTAACAATAGTAGTTACTCTGTAGTTAATTAATATTACTCAGTACTTAAATGTATGATTATGCTGTAACAAGGACAACTTAAAATAAAATGAGTAATCGAAAATCTATCTCAGCCAACAGTGTAAACTAAAGAAGAAACATCCTAATATGGTGCATTTAAATATATATATATATATATATATATATATATATATATATATATATATATATATATATATATATATACAATTTTAAAAATAATTAACAAGGCAGTTACTATCACACTAGATTATTTATGCTCTGAAGATATATACTAAAGTCAGTTTTAAATTGGATTTCTTGTCTAAAACAATGCGTAAAATCATAATGAAAGTACAAATTATGAACACTTCAGTTACAAACCCATGAGTATTGAATCACTGAATAAAACATGTCTAAATCAAAACATTTCAAATAGAAATTCACTTGAAAGAGTAAACAATAGTTCTTCTAAAAAGTAACAGTAATGCACTCTAATAGATAAATGTGTATCTATTTCAAGATTTTAAAAGATGTAACTTCTCAGTGCAATCTTCTCAATCCATTTAAAGAATCACTACTAAAAATACTGAAAACTAGTTCACCACACAAATCGATTAGTAGTAATCAGTAGTAAGTAGTATGCTGATCAGTAGTATGCCTGTTTGTCCATAAGCAGGTGCAGCAGCAAGTTGTTTCATGCATGTCTGTAATATTGCATGTTTTCTTTGAGGTTGTGCCTCTGTAGTTTGTTACAGATCACAGATGAGATATGAGATATTTAATAGAGATCAATTTAAGGTTCTGTTAATGTGTCTGTTCGCAGGGAAATTAAATTAGCTAAATAATTGCCTTGCCAAAAAAGGCCCTTCGAGATTGTCAAAACAACTCACAGCCTCCTTTCTTTAAAGGAGGATGGTATTATTCTTTGTTTTGTCATAGACTACAAAGACTAATAATGAAATTATGCACTTAAATTAATAGTTAATGAACTCACTAAGGATTCGTCTTTTCATTTTCTTAAAATATTAAGAATATGACTCAGTTCCACAACAATCGTCGTAACCCAAGTGCACGTAGGTGTGTGCGCTGGTGCTTTTTTCTTAGTAAACAGCCTGGTTCTGGTCCCCCACTGAGATCTCCACTGTTGCACCGCCGTGTGATGGAGAAGAGATGTGTGTATTATACTGGTGGGATAAATCCCTTTGACAAAAGTGGCCTTGGTCTGCCTCACCTTATCCTCAGGCAAGAACTCAAAAGGAGGCAAGAACAACTGCTAGCAATGTTATGGAAATGCCATCAGGCAAAGGGGCATTACACAACATTTTGTTTTATGAACCCATTATTGTACACTCAAACATACAATCATGCAAACACACATCCACCCACACGCACATATACACACAATGAAAATGGCATTCCAGGGCACGCCAACGTGGGTCCAAATGCTCTGGGGCACAAAGGGAGGAGAGTGATGAGCACAGCTGAGATGGTGGCGATAGAGAAAGACAAATGGAGAAGATAGGCAGAGAGAGATCTCAGTGTCTTTATTTCTCTGTGTGTTCTCTGAATGTTTCGTTATCCAGAGCTGAAGTTCTGCATCACAGTGCTTCAGAAACACATCTAATTTAACTTTTCCATTTCTATTATCCCACACACACTTTCTCACTTTTGGAGTTTGGCACAGAATGTCCAGAATATTCACAACCACTTAAATACACTGCTGTCCAAAAGTTTGTAAGATTTGAAAAATTGTTTTCTATTTGAATATAATTAAAATATATAATTTATTACTGTGTTGGCAAAGCTGAATTTTCAGCAGCCATTACTCCAGTCTTCAGTTTCACATAATTCTTCAGAAACCATTATAATATGCTAATTTGCTGCTCAAAACATTTCTTATTATCTATGTTTAAAAAAGTGCTGCTGTTAATATTTTTGAGAAAAATCATGAAACTTTTTTCACCAGCTTACTGGTGGAGAGGAGACAGAGTGATGAAGCCAATCAGCAGATATTTATAAGATTTAAACGATGTATAGTATAGAATAGTGTACACATAAATATTATTGATATGAAGCACAGTGAATTCACTCAGATAAGCCAAAATCTGCAAACAAAATACTTAAATATGAATTCAAATATATCTAACCAAATTAGGGATATTCTATAGACACTTACTGTGCAGAATACATGTTAACAATTTTCTCATTATCTTCTTTTATCTAAAACTTGAAAATAATCATCTGAGAATGATGTGAAAGTAAACAGAGTTAATGAATAATCAGCTAAAATAATTGGTTTAAACAGATTTTCTTGAACACAATTCTTTCCCCCAAACTCGCACCATAAGTTGGCCAAAACTTATGGTGTCGGAATGCCGTACTAAACCACTGTCTAGGATCAAATTATTTGTATTTAAAGAAACTTAAAAAAAAATCTGTGTCGGGCTTTGAATAGTGCTGTATCGCTGCTTCTAGCTCTTCTGGTTCAGACTGGGGTCTTAATGAATGACAGGGACTTTTTATCCTCCGTAATCCAGAGAGAAAGAGAAGGTGGCGTACCATTTGAAGCAAAGGCAGCGAGAAGTTCTCCATTCGCCCCCTGCGGTATCTGGCGCACTTTATCTTGTGTTTGTTTGGCGCAGGGCATAGCACTCTTTCACATTTGTGATTCACTTTGTGTGTACACTGTGGACTTAGCGCTGTCTGTTTCCATTAATGAGGATAAGTGCAGCGCTGTTCTCGAGTTCCACTGCATTTGTGTAGCAAAGATCTTTAAAGAACAAAAAGGAAATTGGGGGGGGGGGTACCACATACGCTTTTAGCTGCAGGGTTTCGGTTTAAGTCAAATAGCAGATAATGGCTGCCTTGCCTACAGAGGAGCAGCAGATGGCTAGAAGAGGTTAAATCTAAATAATTCCACCAAAGACTCTTGTCAGAGGTTTCCAGCGGAAGCTTTCGCTTAATGTGTGCTATCCAAACATGAATTCAAACTAGTAACTGCTAGTCAGGTTAATGCAACATATATCATTAAGTGTTTATCTCATAATATATGCGTAGTTCATGCGATTAATGGTTTTAAGTGGTTTTTAAGACTTTTTAAGGTTGGTGAAGAAAAGCGATACACTTTGAAAGGAAGGGTAGTCAGTTTTATGCCTTTCTGCACATTGAATGTTTTAAATTAAAATATATGTCTTTTCTCTTCCTTCCCTTTCTTTGCTGTAACTACAGGGCAGAGTCTTGGCTATGGTTTTGTCAACTACATTGACCCAAAAGATGCAGAGAAAGCCATCAACACGTTAAACGGACTCAGACTTCAAACCAAAACTATTAAGGTACGTGACCACACTAGCAGAAACTGTAAACTTGAATACGAATTCACCATAACAGAAATAAATTCTATTTTAAATTCTATTAAAATAGACTTACATTTAAAATTGTGAAAATATTTCACAATATTACAGGTTTACTGTATTTCTGGTATTTGTGATCGAATAAATGTTTGATAAAAATATTTTAAATAAATGTGTGAATACATATATACACACTAGAGTATAATACTTTAATAATAATAATATTTATTGAATAATTAATGTAGAAATATTTATTAATTAATTATATTAATAAATAAAATATGTTTAAAATAGTTTTATTTAAAAATCATTTTAATTACTTATTTAATTATTTAATTTTAATGTGTATAAATTGCATACATTTTAAATAAATTAATTAATGTGAATTAATTAAATTACATGCCAGTTTATTAATTGAATGTAATTGAGTTTCTTTTTTTTTAATCACTTTATTTTGGTATGATTACTCTCAGTAAATTAAACATAAAAATTAAACATTGTGGTGCATTTGTATGCATACCTCAGTGTGTACACTGGGATCAGCATTCAGGTTCATGGTGACAGGTTACTGTCTGCCTGCTGTTTACCAAACACTTTCCAGCCAAAGTAACCCATATTATGCTAATTGTAATAGCAGTCCTCCCCTGGTGCCAGTGCTTCTCGCTCAAGGGCACAGCATTGAGACGGTTCTCTCAGTGCCTCTCCAGTTAACAGGTCACCCGCACCTGGAACTGAACCTATTTAAACATAACAGATAACAGACGTAACAAAGCTACATCTCATTTAGGTGGAAGCGTCCTTCCAGTCACCATTTCTCACGTCTGTGCCAGTCAATTCGGCGAATGTTTCCTGTCACCGTTTGTGCTAGTGGAGCTGCAGTGATTAGTGCGTGTGGGGTACACTGGCTCGTGCTGGGCTGAGGAGCGGCAGCACAAAGAGAGAGGAGGGCAAATCTGACTCATTGAGATGCAGAAGGAAACAGGAAAGCAACTGAAGGAAGAAATGGGGAAAATAGTGTAATTGATATGCAAATGAATCTCCAAATGTCAAATCATGAAGTCACACAAAAAGAGGGAAATAGCATGTATAATGAAATAATGTGGACATGCTAAATAGATGCTTAAAATGTGTCTGGTTTTCACTGTGGAAATTTTGATCTATTCTATCATGATCTGCTATATTTGATTCCATTCTATTCGGTTCAGACACACTGGTATTTTGTCATATTTTGTTCTACTATGTTTCAATTTTCAATTTAAATTCATTTGGATATGTTTTATTCTGATCTAATTTCATATTATTCTTATCTGCCTTTTTTGTTATTCTGATGTTCTATTTGATTCTATTTTATTGTCATTTTCTTCTATTTGGTTCTGATGTGCCATTTTATATTCCATTCTATTTGGTTTTGTTATATTTTATTAATGTTATGTTTTATTCCATTTTATTCTCTTTTGTCATTGTACTATCATTCAGTATTCTGATCTGTCATGTTGTTTTATATTCCATTTTATTCCATTGTATTCAGTTTTGTTATATCAATGTTCGGTTTTATCCCATCTCTATAGTCATTCTATTATTTTCAGTTTTCTGATCTGTCACTTTCTGTTCTATTCTATTCTGTTTTATGCTTTAGCAATTCTGTTTTATTCCATCTCTATTGTAATTATATTCTGTTCAGTATTCTGATCTGTCGTTTTCTCCTTTCTTTTCTGTTTTATATTTTATTCTCTATTGACATTCTATTCTGTTCAGTATTCTATTCTGTCATTTTCTATTCTGTGTTGTTACATTTTATTCCCTATAATCATTCCTGTTCTGTTCAGTATTCTGATCTGTCATATTCTATTCTATTCTATTCTATTCTATTCTATTCATTTTTTGTGTGTGTTTTATCAATGTTATGTTTTATTTCATTTTATTATTTGCGGTCTATTTTATTCTCTTAACTGTTTTGATATTCTGTTCAATTCCATTTTATTCTCTTTTGAGTTATGTTCGATTCTGATCTGGTCTGATTCCTCTATTCTTTTCTATTTTACTCATTTCTGTTCGATCATTAAATTAAATCATGCATTGAAGTAGATCGGTTCCATTTTTCTCAGCAGCATTTGTGGTAAATTTAGAAGCAGCTGGTTTTAACAGTAAATTCTGACAGCTGCTCAAGGCATAATCTGGCTGTGTGTGCATATGTGTGTGTGTGTGTGTGTGTGTGTTTTCATCTGGCCTATAATCCCAGACATCTCATTTTCATCCACCCTAATCTAATCAGATTGGATTTTGTCACTTGTGAAAACATGGCTCAGTGTGCGCGGCTCAGTACCTCTTAACATAACAGCAAAAGAACGCGTGTGTTTGTGTGTGGGAGCAAGAGAAAGAAAAAAAGAGAGACACGAGAAAGAAAAGACTTGTCAGGGCTATTTTTGAAAGAGGACAGCACGATGCTCACAAACATGGGCGTTTTCCAGAGTGGCAGCGTGTATGTGTTGGCCGACAGTGTTTCTTGTACTGGTTTCAACATCAGCTACGAATCCATCAGAGACAGAATGACTCACTCTGTGTGTATTTGCCGATCATCACAGCTTCCTGCCACACGGCACTTCTCTAAGTGACAAAACACACTTCCAGGGAGGCAGCGATACAGATACATAAACACACTGTTATAACACTACACTTATCGGCCAAACACACCTCAGGCTTTTGGTCCCATCCCAGGGCCATCCATATGACTTCTAAGCTGGTCTTTTTTTACCATAGCACCCCTTTATTATTGCACAATCCTGAAAAAAAAAAAAAAAACATTTGGCTGTAGTTCATGGCTACTTTGTACTGTGAATCAGTCAAAAACTCCCAAGTTATCCGTTTGAATCACTCTAACAAACCATTTATTCAATCCATCACAGCATTTGCTGAATTAACATCTGACTCACTGAACTGCAAGTCTTCACAGCTGTCAATCATCTCCGACTCAAAATAAACCAACATGTTATGTGAACCACTTTAGGAAATGAGAATTGTGAGACTTAAGTATAATTACTTATTTTTGACACTGCACATTGAATGCATAGTAGTATTATTAAAAATAATACATTAAAATAAATATTATTTTATTGGTATTGGTATTATTATGGTCATGGTATTACGTTTTCAAATCTGAAATACTCAAGTGAGCACACAGCGGTTTGGCCCAAGGGCACAATTTAGTGTAACACAAATTTTCATGCTGTCTGTTGGGGAGTTGTCATAACCTGCAGGAATGATGCTGCTGAGCCTACTTCTTCTAACCATGTTCAATTTCCTTCTCTGCCAAACATTTCGACAAATGCAGACATACAGGTAATGAAGCAAGATGACTTAGCGTGCCTACACAAACAAAACGCATGGTACTGTGCACTGTGAGGTTCACACGCACATCTCATGCATGATTGATTTTTTGCTTGCGCACACACACATATGCATTCCGGAATCGAAACAACTAAAGATGCTCCCGTTTCACACACTGTCTAAACCTATTGCAAAGCGACAATCAATTTGTTTGTCCACAATGAAAGCAAAAATGCTATGTGGAGAAGAATTTTGGAGCAATTTTGCACTAGACAGAAGCTATCAAGTGTTTTTTAGAGTGGGGGTTTAAAAAATGAGGTACAATATCAAGCCAGTTTCACAGTTTCGTCTTAGGAAATGTCAAAACTGAAATATCATCAATTTAACATCAAGATACAAAAAAATAAAGATCAAGATACTGTCAATAGTGCATATATTAGATGTTCCTCTACATAATTGACACTCTCCTGAAATCACCGTCATTTGTTTGACATTTGTTGCTGAGTTCATGAGTCATATTTTATGCAAAACTTTTATTCTTAAGCCAACCAGAATACAAACTCAAATGTAAATCTGATTTAGTGGGTTCGATGCTTGAAGATTTAGCCCCACATGTTCTCTGATTTCTCCACCTACTTATTACTGTCTGTTTTCTATGTATAGATCTTTTAGATTTTTTTTCTTACCTTTATGAAACAGAAACTAGCAATTTATGACAAATTAGAAATGATATGCTTTTAATGTAAGTCATACATATTTTTAGCTGACTATGCTTGGTTGAGTGGGTTGAAAGTCCTTGGGCCCTGAGCAGTGAAATACAGAAATAGAAACCAAGTGACATTCAAAATGTGCTGTTGATTCTTGTGGCCGCAGCTGGAAAGGACAAAAACTGTGATTTACACGGAAGAGCTTTGATTGCGTATCGCTTCATCGCGCCATGCCTGGTTGGGACACGTTGTCATTCCATTCCATGTCCTTTGTTAATTATCTAGATCTTTTTATCTTCATATTTTCTCTCTTTATCCATCCGTCTATCTCAGCGTGGGTTAGAGAAGCCAGTGTCTTTATTTCTTTAGTGTGATCTTTCTTTTACACCTCTCATGCTCTTGGCCCTCCTTTCTCTTGCACTCCATGAAACCTCTTATTCCAGCACCAGCCCTCTCAAAAGATGCTCTCCTGCTGTAATCCAGCAGAAAAGAGATAATATCCTCTACCTTATAACTTCTAATAAATGTGTACCAAGGTCATCCTTCTCATAAAGCCTCCATCGTAACCCCACCCCCCATTGAGCCGGGATGAAGACAGACCATCTAATAGCAACAGACAGCTGCGTCTAAGAGTGGATGAGCGAGAGAAAGAGGAAAAAAGATGGAGAGGGTAATTATCCGAAGTGCAGTTCTATGCTCTTTTCAGCCAAGCAAGAAAAACTGCGTTTATGAGGGCCCTCCTGCTGAAATAAGCTGATGATATATATGTTCACAAGAGGCTGTTTAGACGAGAAAAAGGAAGTGAGAAAAGACGTCTGTGGCGTTTTATATTCTTTCGCAAAATGCCGGTGTCAGATTCAGGGTCTCTCAAGCACATCAGCTAATGCAGGAAGTCCATGAAAACAGATCAACAAGGCTGCATCTCATCAGTGGAAAAATAAAAAAGAATGAGAGTGAGAGTTTCACTCCAGTCACCACTTCCACATGCTTATCATTTAGTTACACACACACACACACTTCTCCATGACACTTCTCCGTTTCTCAGCAAAACTCCGGCTTTGCCTTCCTGTCGAGGTGTGATGGGAGAAATCCCACCGAGGGCGAGAAGAGCATAGCCTTGTGTTGTGAGTTATGTGTACACACACACACACACACACACACACACACACTGCTCACAGCAGACAGGGTGTTGATAGATCTGACATCTGGAACTGCTTGACAGGGCAAGAAAAAAGCAAACAGAAAATAAGGGAGGAGAGAAAAAGAGAGGACAGGAGCGGAGCAGAGCCTGCCAGGGTTCCATGCCGTTTGCCTTCTTCATTTAAGTGGATTTGAGGAGATTACGGCGGCGTGTTTAGCATGTTTAACTCAGCATTTGTAGCTGTGTAACAGCCTGTGATGGCCCTGCTGCCCAAATGTCAGAACTAATGAAAATATGAGATGGAAAGGCTGCTTCAACCATTAATGGGAACAGATTAAATTGATGTAAGCATTAAAGAGCAGCGAGATGGAAACATCTTCCCATCTTAAATTAAAACTGAAATGCTGTAGTGGGAAAGAGCGAGACAAAAAACATGGAATCAACAAGAAAATTCAGGAAATGGAGATGTTCAAAAAAAATAAATCTGTATTCACCCACATGTCGATTCAAACCCAAAAGGAGTGGAACACAAAAGGAAACATTTTGAAAAGAGTACTAGCCGTTCTTTTAGTACATATACAATAAATTGGGATTGGAGCTTTTGCAGATTCAATAAGAACACTAAAGCATCATAAAAGTATACATATGACTTGTGTGCTATATATTTAAGTATTTAATTATTAATAAAAATAAAATGTTCTTTATTATTATTATTATTATTATAATTCACATAAAAATTAAAGTAATAAAGAAACAATATTACTGCAATAATACTAGAATATTGTAAAAAAAAAAATTCTTAATGATTATGACCATTTTATTTTATAGAACAGTAAAATTACAATACTAATATTTTTATTTTTAATACTTTGCTTTTTGCATACTTTAGGTTGCAAAATATGGAAATCTGCATCAATACGGAAGAATCAAATTCTTCTAAAGACATACAACAACTTTGTGTCATCAATAAATGGGAATTTAAGTCATTATTTACTGAAAATTCTGAAGAACTTTTATAAGATTTCACAAGAGAAGTAACGAAAACTGAATGAAAAAAAAAAATTTCTTTTGAGTTAGATCTTATAAATGAATCAATTGATCAGCTAACAAAGACCGAAAAAATCAGATTCCCAAGTCCAGCACTCTATGAGTCAGTCACAGCAGTTAATAGAGTGGAGGGAAGGAATATTAGTGAATAATGACTTCATTTGTGTTCTATTCATCACATTAAACTTTTTAATGAAATATTTTTAATGAAAGTATTCATGTGAAAAGAAAATAATATTTCTGAAAGCAGTCATTTGGACTATGATATTCTTTGGAACTGAGAAAAGTCTCATGGGTTTGTAAAGACATTGAGTTAATCATTTTTAATTTTGGGGTTGAACTATCCTTTTGAAAACAATTCTCATTTAAGAAAATCCAGGATGAATCATAGCACTAAAGTTTCCCACAAGAATTACTTTAAAAAAATAATAATAAAAATTATGGTATTAAATTTGCCAATGACTCTCAGATTTGATTGAGAATGTGTGTAAGAAAAGAAAGAGACTGGTATTGGAAGTTGAAAATAAGTACAGTGTGTTTTAGAGTGTGATATACACTGTCCAAGGTTCTGCAGAGTTTGACACATCGAGAGAGGTTGAGAACGTGCTGTGTGAGCAGAGCGTTAGATGGAGGGAGTATAGTGGAATGAGCGCTGTCCAAGGTGCTGGTAAGCACAGCGTGCTGATATCAGAGTGTGTGGGGAATGTGAGAGTGAGAGAGCTATAGATGGCTTGGCTCTCACTCTAGGCACAAACAGAAGGTTCCAACGTGTTATTCAGCACAGATGACAGCCAGCCTTCTCTCTCACACACTCACACACAAGCTTTTCCATCATGTGTATTTTCTGAAAACAAATGAGCCTTTATCATTTACTGCTGTGTGTTTTAAGTGAAGTTTATGAACCTTATTCTAAAAATTTGTCAATTTGTGCAACTGTAGAAGAAACAAAAACAGTCCAATTATGTGTAATTAAATCATTGCTTGAATATTGTCTGAATTCCCTGTCAATACTTGTAGACACGCATACTCCAAACATTATTCAATGTTATTATAAAACAATTTATAAATGTATATATAAAGTATATTATAAATTATATGAAAATAAATATTTATTTCAAATAAAATATAAATCTAGAATAATAAAGACTGTAAGAAATATACCATTTCATTGCTACTTTATTTCTAGATTTAATTAATTTTATATACAAATAAATCACTCCCCAACAATTTTAAGTGTTCCTGTTTTTCAGTACTTTTGGAGACTTTTCAGAATAGACTGCAATTATGCGTGTAGTTCAAGGGGTTCATGAACTTCAACCATTGTATTTTGAATACCCAGTTTCTTGGTTACATTGTTTCTCTTCAGAAACTGGGTTAGAGGTGGTGTACGTTAATATTGAATTTACATTTTCATTCCTCCTTTGAGACAATTTGCAAAGCTCTTTAGATGTCGTGTATATCCCTTATCTCTGAATGAGCATGGATCACAGAGAATCCCTCGCAGCAAGTTGTTCCTTTTCAAAATATTAATTCAAGGGAATTTTTCATTGTTCTAAAGTGGAGGATTTGGGGGCAATTCTTTAGCTGCTCCAGGTCAGCGCAAGACTACAAACCACCAGCACAGTGTGAGACAGAACAGGTGCGCAGATGACCTCTGGCATCTGAATACTGCATATGCTTTCATGCCAATGCAAGATGTGTAGGTTTTAAATCGCCTGAACAAATATCCTACAAAAGTCAAAATGAAATTAAATGCTTAACCAGCACATGTGGATGTGGAGTTCAGAACAATTTCCAACATTTTTATATCAAATCATACCACTATAGTTTGATAATTGCAACAAATGCTCAGTGTGCTTGTGTGTTTTTTGTCTTACAGGTTTCATATGCACGGCCCAGTTCAGCTTCTATCCGTGACGCTAATCTGTACGTGAGTGGGCTACCCAAGACCATGACCCAGAAGGAGCTGGAACAACTCTTCTCTCAGTACGGACGGATAATCACCTCCCGCATTCTCGTCGACCAGGTCACAGGTATCAGTGGGACCGCTTTTCTCTCACCCTGTAGCATGCAAACAAACAAACTAATTAATTAATTTTGCATAAAATATACATTTAATATAAAAATACAAATAAGGTTTAGTCAAATATTACTTTTAAAGACCCACAAAAACCCAGTATTAGACACACATAAATACACTCAAGCTCAACCATGCAGTCATCTTGTGTGTAAATGTATGTTGTTATTTGTTTGCATTTAATCATGGCATGGAAAGACTAATGAGTCTATTTTAAAGCATCCAGCCGTCTCCCTGGCCTATCTTTACTCCAACATCATGAATAAATCAACCAGGATATAAATGGTCATGGAGCTGAATTTCTTACACATTCAATATTTTTTTTACAACTGCATAATTCATAATGGCACTCACCATGCAAACAATATCGCATAAGCCACATGAAAATGTACTCCACATTCTAGTGGTGTCGAACCCTTTCTGAAGAACTGCTGAGGAATGGTGCATGGTCACATGCACACATACACACATGGGGGGCTTCCTCCCTTGACATGGTCCTTCCTCTGGCCTTACAAAGGCTTCCCGGGAGAAAATGGTCTGAAGGGAGCATAATGATTCATTAAACCTGAGTGTCTAGTGATTAAGAATCAGGGAGTGTTTTCTTTTTGAAGCTACTAATCGGAGGGCTGTGTTAAAATACATGGAGCAAATATTACAACTCTTCTGTGGAGCCCTAAAAGCCAAACAAGGATTTTGCGTCTGTCAAAAAAAAAAAAAAAAAAGAGTTGAACTCAAAGAGGGATTAGACGTGTTACTCAAGACCAGTTAATAGTTTAATTAAATCTAAAATGAATGCTGACAAATCAGATTACTGTATGTTACCAGTCATATGGACCATCCATATGCTGACAGGATCTGATTATTGTGAAATCACTGTAAGCCATTTGTGGTACATACAACAACATTTGCCTCATATCTGAATTCTGATGTCATTAGCAAAACAGAAAATAGTGATTTCGTACAGTCGCATGTATGGAGAAGGAATGATTCTTATGAGGCGATTCTTTCAACAGAATCAAAATTAATCACAGCATCTACTCTTGAACTAAGTCACTGTTACTGAATTTCTGAATCAATTGGTTACTCACTAAAACACATTAGTTTGGTATACCACATTTATCATAAAGAATTAGGTTTTTTCACCAAAAATACTGCAACAATTGTCAATGGAATTAAGAAATTATAATTTAATTAATCAGAAACTGAAAATTAATTTACATCCCTACTCATTAATATGTGAATCGTTTATTGGGGAAACATGACTAAATTACAAGGATCTGAAAAGCTTTTGAGCATATGACTGAATCCACAGCATGAGTACTTAAACCTAGCATGTAACCTAAATGAAGTATGATAGGTTTGGCCCTTTGATCAATAGTCAGCTCCGCCGAGCCTTGCCTAGCAGTCAATGCATGTCCCATCAATGAGAGCAAATACAACTGATCCATTGCGCTGGCTCCTACAAGCTGTGCCTCTTAAGTGAAAAACGACTGAGCTCCCATGAGCTACTTGTAGAAATCCCTCTTTTAAAATGCCACACTTTCTCCTCTTCTGCCACCATTTCTTTTCTCGCTCATTGATATTTTCCTATGACTTGAATTCCTATACAGTGTGAACGCACTGTCAGAAATGGTTTGAAACACGTCAAAATGTATTTGAGCCAACGTTGCACAACAAGTGTCCAAATCAAGACCTGTCAAACACAAAGGATCTGTGATGTATACAGTGAATCGAGATGGTCGATCAAACATTGCCATGACACCGCTACCTTGGCCTCCAATTACACAAGGACAGACAGATGGATTTATACCAGGCAAAGAGCTGCTCAAGTCCTCAAAGACCTTCCTTACTGAGCCTTTTCAAATACCATCTGTAGCACAGCAACTAAAAGTTACATAAAACAAGGACATCGCTCTCCTTTCTCTGTTTAGGCAGCAGCTACGGCAAAGAGGTGTACGTTTTTTGTCCCCACATAATATTTAGTGCACTTGTTTAATAAATGTTCCATACAGTTGGCACAGTCACTTAAAAGTGAGAGAATGAGAGACAATGAAGAGGTACTTATGTTAAGACAGAGGAGAGAAGGCTTTCATCAACAGCCAAGCTTTTCTGAGCTTTTCCTTTTTCCCCAAAGGACTCTCCCTCTCTCTCTCTCTCTCTTTCTCTCCTGTACGCAGTAAGTGTTGAGGACCAGAACAGTGGGCGTGCAGTAGAAAGCGCTTTGTCAGGCCGGCTATGGCGGTCTCTTGCCACTGTTTCCTGTTCGCTCACTCTGTGTGTCACGGTTATTATTAAACTCAGCATTCTCCAGCTCCATGTGTGCTGAGTCGAGATAAGTACAGGTAGAAAGTTACATAAGGTAGGAGTGATTACTGGGAGAATAGTGCTGTTAACCGGCACATTGTAGCCGTAACTGTTCGGTTCATGATAAGCGCTAAAAAGGAGCTATCAGTGCCAGTGTCTCCGGTTTTAGCCCAACTGCTCGCTTTGTTTAGGAAGCCTGTTATAGAAATGGCTGCAGGCTCATTATGGTAATGGCAGGGAAGCAAGGGGCAAAGAAAAAAAGTAAAGCACAGTCAACATTAAGACGCCCATTTGCATATTTTAACCGTTAAACTGTGAGGTTTTTTTCTGGACCCTAATTTTAACGATTCTGCAGGCATCTGATAGATCGTCAGCTGTTTATTGAGTCGCAGCCTGAATGGAATTGGTCAGCACTATTTCTACTTGAGGAAGCCGAGATACCATCACAATTTCATTATAGTAGTGTAAGTGCACAATTCTGAAACCCTCTGGATTGAATCATACTACAGACTACCTACCCTATGGCCTTTTTTTTTTTTTTAAGGGATGATATGGAACAGACTTCCAGAAGATAAAAGAACAAAATAGACATTAGATTGAAATATTGGTTTGCTGTTTAACAGTCATCAGACCTTTAAGACTTGTTATGGCAAACTCAATGTTTGGAAAGGAATACTAGCATACTACTAAATAAATATTCAGCATTTTATACTCTATGCAGTTAACTTAAAAAAAATATTCTGGTACTCCTGCATACTGTGCATATATAATACTGTGCAGAATATAATACAAATATGTAAAATCTAGCCATATCATAAGTTTGGCAGGACTTGAACTTTAACCTCCGAGTCCATATCTGGCAATGACTTCAAAGGCAGCATTTTGTGTGTGAAGATGCCATCAAAAGAAACTGGTTTCAGATAAGCTTCTAAGCCACATCTAATTAACTAAAACAAATTCAAGAGAGCTTTAAAGCAATATTTATATTTATTCATATTTATAGACGTATGTTTTTAAAAAATTATGTAGTTTCTATTTATACCACCAACAGTAAAACTGCACATTGTGGGATATGAGTAGGATACATCTCTGCTGTCTTCAAAAGCAATTAAGGCATTATGGTAGTTGCCTTAATAGGATGTTACCAGACATTGGATTTGTACATGTCTTTGTGTTCATCCTAAACAAGCAAAAAGCAAAGACAGCATATAGTTTACGTCAGATCCATCAGTTCATTCCTGCACACTTAATCTGACAGACAGAAACAAAAAGTCATCTAGTTTTGGATCAACATTTTATGAAACGGAATGTGTAATCTGTTGTATTTTTAGATACTTGAGCTGTTGCATGTCAGATATCTTCTAGACAGAGAGAGGAGACAGAGAGAGGAGGTGTCATTCCCAGTTTCCTCTATCTGTCCCACTTTCGAAGGATTCCGCTTTGACCTCAACATCACTCCATGGTGAGCACGAAGCTAACCGTGCATCCTAAACTCTGGAATAATGCATGCTTTTCATTCCTCGAGCCTTTTACTTCTGACTGTCTAATTAAAGAGAGCAGGTTTTAGGAAGGGAGAGGAAAAAGTGAAAAGCTGTCAAGAATGCCTCACGCTGTGAGGGAAAGAGAGTAATGCAGTCACAGTCTGAATGAAAGCTCACTGTATTGAAAAGATTGTGTGCAAATATTTGTTTGCCTAACGGAACGTATCAAAAGACACTGATTTGAATAGACAATCAGGCTGCACAACAGAAAACATCAATACTAGCGGGTGACAGCTGAGAGAGTGAGAGGAGAAAGAACTGACAATATACAAAGCAGATAGCAGACACACACACACACACACACACACTCCCACACAAATACGTGTTCATTGTATTTTGCAAATTGCCCTCTTGACAAGTCGTCTCTACACGCACCTCCTCAGAGCAGAAGGATCGTCTCATTAAAAACCAACCCAACAAAAGACCTCCCAGTAAGCCAGGTTCTTTTAAATGCTACTTTCAGGTAGCGGTCAAAATCATTGCCTAGGAAACCACAGAAATGTCGCGGACAAGCTGCATACCACGAGGCGGCGTGTGGCCGTCAGCTGCCACAAACCACTCAGCTTGAGGCCGTCGCACACACACGCTCAATTTCCACACCAGCGGGGTGACAGAATCTCCACACAATATCGCCATCCTCTCATGAAGAAAAGAAAACAAATTACACGTCTGCCTAACAGCACCGGAACGCTGGCCGGCCAATAGAGTTTCCCCATTCCATTGCGTCTCATTTGCATGAGACACCAGCAAGAGGGTCCCGTCACACAGGCTGCATATCTCTGTCATTTGTTGTTTTCAATGTCAAATCATTTTCGGTCTCTCAATATAGATATGAATCACTCTGAAAGAAGGTGTGAGAGACTGGAAGTGTGTGAATGTGTGTGTTTGGTGCATTCAAATCATGTCGGAAAGATAGTATTTACTAGTTGATCACACATGAAGGCCACCACAATGTCCTAATTATGAATGGATGATTTATATGTTTTTATAAGTTTCTTTAAAGGAGTAGTTAACTTAAAATGAAAACTTGCTCACCAATGGATCCTCTGCAGTTAATGGGTGTCGTCAGAATGAGAGATCAAACAGCATGATCAAACGCCGTCGGTGTGTGAATGTGTGTGTGAATGGGTGAATGTGAGGCAAATTGTAAAGCGCTTTGGATGGCCATGTGGTCTGTTGAAAGCGCTATATAAATGCAGTCCATTTACCATTTACCATGATGAAAAATAATGCACAATTAATCAACATGAATCCAACATGAGTGTTAAAGTCTTGTGAAGTGAAAATCTGTGTGAAATAAATTCATTAAGGCATTTTAACTGTAAAATGTTGCTTCTGTCCAAAATCCCTAATAACGCTTACTTCCATTGAAAAAGTCCATCCCATGTTGTCCTCCCACATCAAAATCCACCTATATGTTTAGAACTGTTTTGGATTGTTTTTTAAATGAGGCAACTTTTTCACAAGTAACAGGAAGCAATGGTTTAAAGTTTAAACAATGGATTTGTTTCGTGCAAACACACCTTTTCATTTCAAAAGATGTTAATTGATGGACTGGCGTTATGTGGAATACTTGTGGATTATTCTGATGTTTTTAGCAGCTGTTTAGTCTCTCATTCTGATGGCACCCATTCACTGGAAAAGATCCATTGGTGAGCAAGTGATATAATGCAGTTCTCAAAATTTGTTCCAACAAAGAAATAAACTTATCTACATATTGGATGGCCAGTACATTTTCATCAAATTTAAATTTTTGGCCCAGAGTTTCTGAGTTGGGGATCATATTAGTGTCTGATGCAATGGACATAGCCTCTGTTTTTAAAAGTAAAAGAAGAGAAAAATCTAGCTGAATTTTTTGTAGAAAAGATGCATTACCATCTTGCTCCAACTAAAGCAACTTGAACACACTGGCATTGTAATTACAACTTTCCAAAATGTAAATACAAACTTTCTTGGAGTACTTGAATGTACCATTAATGTTGCTGTTGCAGGCTGGATAAAGCCAGTAAGCGTATGGTGTGTTGTTTCTGGTGTGCTGGCCCCACAGGTGGCTCGCGGGGTGTGGGCTTTATTCGCTTTGATAAGAGGATAGAAGCGGAGGAAGCCATCAAGGGTCTGAATGGACAGAAGCCCTCAGGTGCTGTCGAGCCTATTACGGTGAAGTTTGCCAACAACCCCAGCCAGAAAACCAGCCAGGCACTACTGTCGCAGTTGTACCAATCCCCCAACCGCCGCTACCCGGGACCCCTCCACCACCAAGCGCAGAGGTTCAGGTGAATACAATCAGTCTACAATAATAATAATAATAATTTGTATATTTTCTTACATAGCTTCCTTTGAAACTCACATAAAATTTGGTGGAATAGCAAGGCAAAATAGGTGTCTGGATTTTGAAACGGTTACCTCTAGAGCTCAAGTTGTGTGTGTCATGTCACCACTGAGAAATAGCTGCTCCCAAAAATCTGCAGGAGCAAAATGATATTCAGAAAAGAACCTGAAGCGGAGGACTGATAAGAGACAGTGGGGTTCTGTCATTCACAATTCTTCTCTGATTTATTTTTCTCATACGCCATCCTCCCCTTCTTTCATTTCACATCTGTTCCTTTCATTTCAGTTCAGCAGGCCAGCAATAACTTCACTCTGGCAGCTAACACCTTTACAGCCCTGGGCGGCGCTTCTCAACCTTTTTAAAATAAATATGAAGTGATTTTTCTCTACTGTACCCCCACACTACGCACATATCTAGTCACACGCAACAATAACAACACCTTTTGATCCCACCGTTGATTTGCAAGGTTGTTGCTTAACGTCTCCTTTACTCACAGGGCAATTCACATTAACTATGAGACATGTCTTATGAACTACGGCAAACCTGCCAAAACACATGAGGTCATCTTGCAGTGAAATTGTATTTCTTAATAGCAGCAGATGTCGATTCACAATCAAGCAGACATTGAATATAGTATCAACAGTGTTAGCTTTAAGCATTTAGCATAATTATACTTAGTGTTTTTGTGCTTTTAGGACATGAAAAACTTGGTTTCTTGCTTTAATCAAACTAGAATCAAAGTTTTCAGTATATGCTGAGCTGAACTTCCACATTTTTACATGCAATTTACATATGCAAACTTATTTTGAAAACTGGAAACAGGATATAATGTCATGTTCCAAGGCTCCAAAAAAACTTGAATTGCAAATAGCTTCTGATTCAGAAGTTCTGAAGTCAAAGTTCTGCTAACAATTAAACATTGATCTTTCACACATCTGTGTGATCACATTCGTATGAATGGAAGCAGAACGGACTGTAGTATAAAGCTCATAAGAACCATTCAAAATATTTAATTATTCAGTTGTATCATAAATAAAAAATACTTTGGATTAGTTACAGTTTCTACCCTCTAGATGCACGAACTGTCAGTGTGATGTTTACTTTTAAGCAAGAGATATTTTGTTTAGACAAACAGGACTCGTCAAGCAATTAGCACTGCACAGCAATACTGATAACAGAAATCAGTAATTAATTCCTCATCCATCACAAGCACTTACTACTGAAGAGATCTGAAAAGGATGAGCCACATTTGCATGTATTAGTTGGCCGTACAAAGGCCTCATTGTGTTGTGTATGTGTTTGTAGAGGAAGTGTGAAAAGCTGTAGGCAGGGCCAAGCGGGGTTGAGATATGCCTGCATATATCTAACACATCGCCTGCTCTTGCACCTCAGAGCCCTCTCTCCAATTAACTCATTTACCCACAAAGCAACCTGCCTCCCTAATTGGCTAATTGGCATCTTAATGACTCGACACACCGAATGTCCTCATTTTATTTTGGCTCCATTTTTTCTCCAAGATCACAGAAGGCAGAGTCACCAACTGTTGACCCACTGCAGAGAGGGAGGGCCAGTATGTGTACGTGTGTTTGTCTGGAGAAGTTCTGTTTGAAATGTGAGAAAGCAGTAATTAGCCCTCTTGGCCATCTTGCAGTTTTAATAGGAAATAAGACAAGGCTGAGCCGAGTGAGGGACGGAGGTCACAGATTAGCCAAACAGACAGGAGCCTAAAATAAGAATGACTGATGGGGAAGGAAAGTGTTATACAACGGCCCGCTGGGTCACTGGGTCTAATTGCACAAGCACAAAGAAAGAAAATAAGAGAAAGAAAGGGCACTCCCAGTTAATGCTGCATTACATACTGCTTCCAACTTCATTGAGATGTCATTTTATATTAAAGTTTTCAGGTAGGCTAAAGGATGGCCCCAGACCAATTTCATCCATAATATTAGCATATTATCTGCACATGTTCAGACACTAAGATTCATTCTTAATATATCATTCTGAGTATCTTTTTTTATATAATTAATTTATTTATCTTCCTGAGTTTTATTTTCAATTTGCTCATACCCTTCTTAATCATTCCCTGATTGTCACTATAGAAATACATTACAATATTGAAATATATTCGGAATATAAACATTCCTTTCTGGGCAAATGTATCCAAATTCTCCATTTTACTGTGTTTTATTTATATATATATATATATAGATATAGATATACTAGAGAATATCCCACACTGTTTAAAAAACAACTAAAATGTTTTAATTAATAGAAATGTTTATATATATATATATATACATTTATACATTTACGTACTACACAGGTAAAATGAAAAATGTATGGCCCAAATTACCTGAATAAATTTAAGCTCCTGTTTTTGAGGCGTGACTTCCACTGTATCGCCGTCCAGCACAGGGTTATTCACTACAATTTTAAAATATAAAATATATTCATATATATTATTCATATTAGAAAATATAGCATACACAGATATAATATATATATATATATATATATATATATATATATATATATATATATATATATATAATTAGAGCATGCAAGTCAGCCTATTGCAGTTTGTATATATGTTACACAAACGGTGTAGTGAATAATATTTTAGGACTGCAGCACTGTTAGTCTAAACAACTGGGTGGGCATTCAAGTGGCCTCCTGTCATCATAAGTGCTGCTGCAAGTCTGCTGTTCTTTGGATGTATGATTGGCTCTGTGAGATGCCTGATGGGGCAGCACAGTGTAATGGCCCATTGCTAGATTGGCATCTTCCTTCAATGAGGCAGGGATGTAGCATTAGTTCCACTGAGTGAGTCAACCATCTGCCTGGCATTAACCCCAGAACCCTCCTTCTCTTTACAGGCTGGACAATTTGCTTAATATGGCCTATGGCGTTAAGAGGTAATTAAAACTTCACCGAATGCCAGATGTCCATGTTGACAGTATGATTTTTTTTTTTTGCCTTCTTTTTTGAAAATCACATGCATTCACTTCAGTTCAAGGTTTTTTCCCTTCTCTTTAGTTCTTTTGCTTCTTTCTTACTTTTTTTTACTGGATTATTTTTTTATTTCAACCTACCAATCTGTAGACCTAAAAAGTGTAAGTATATTTTATAATTTGTGGTGTTTGATCATGATGATTATACATTTTATTATGAGTTCCGTTTTGGTATTTTGTGTTTTATTGTTGTGTAGCTCCTGTTTTGAAGCGTGGCTTCCACAGGATTCAGGGGCTGAAGCCGTACCTCCGTCCAGCTCAGGGTAACACACTGCCTACAACTGAACAAAATTATGCACATTCCCAGTGCATTACATATAACAGCTAAAATGCATGGATCGATGGAAGGCTATTATGTTTTTCATCTACTTGTTTCCATTTTATTTGTTGGAATGAGCTGGTCTAGAGCGAGACGGAGGGGGTGACAGCTCATCTGGATCCCTGCAGGAAATGTAGTGTTTCACTGCAGGTTTAGGAGCCTCTGATCAGTTGGGTTTGCTCATGTTCTTTTTGCTTTGTGCTGTTGTGGATGTAGTGAAAAGGCTTCTTTTGAACATGTTTTAGTGCTTATGACATTTTGCTGCATATTTTAGTATCTATTGAAACACTTTGATGTCCCTCGAACACCAAACACTCAAGGCTAAGATGGAGGGAGTAGAATGAAAGGATGTGCATTGTGCACATATTTTTTTTCAGATACCTCACTGTTAAGACTAAAGGCTCTGCATTTACTAGATTTCTTCTCTTTCTAGAAAAGTCCTTTGCGTTTCTTCACTGGCTGATCTGATGATTGTTGTTAGAAAACATTTTTTTTTTTTTTGTGCAAAATCTGACAAGTAACAGGATGTGCAACAATAAAACATGATATGCAAACAAAGCAGCGGCATCGTTCAAAACAAATGAAGAGACAAAAGATTCCTTTTTATTTACACTTGCTGCGATCAGCTGTCAAATAAGCCAGTCTGCCTCAAGAGAGGGAAAATTTAGGGGAGATGAAACCGACAAGGAGTTGGGGAGGCATTGTGCTCACAGAGCATGCCGTAGAAGATAATTAATGAACAAAGACCAGTCTGAAGAAGTGAGCATCACTAGGTGAAGGTGGGCAGCTCAGAAGGGTGGGATGGCTCTAGGTCAGTCGCTTGTTGCTATGCAACCTCTCATCCAACTGTTTGCCTTAGTTCGAAAAACAGACAGCGCTCAGCCCTGCCCTAGTAGTCACCAGACACCTCTGTGTCAGCAATATGCTAGTCCGACCCTCATCCGCTTACCCGCAGATGACTGGCATCCAAATTACCATGAAACCATATTTGATGAAAAATGGCTTCAGATTCATTATTTACACAGAAATACCAGAATAACTGAAATCATGAGATGGTTGCTTGTCACAAGTCACAAAGTGAACCAACTTACCATTATACCCTTCATTTACATAATGAGATGCAAGTGACAGAACACAAAATCAAAAGAGAGAGACAGATGTATTGACGAACAGGCTAAAACACAGATGAAACGTCTGAGTAATTCTTGGCAGAACAAGAAGCAGGGAATTGGCCAGCCCTGTACTCCGTGCAGTGCTATCGATCACAGTCACACACTGCGGAGCGGCAGAGGGTGTGGGTGGAATACGCTCTGTTCCCCGTGCTAGCTGGCTGGAAAGTGCTGCTTCCATTTTCTGCTTGCTGGCAGCTTCCTACCCACCTCCCCAAACCTTTCGGATTCGAAGACGACGGTGGCAGCAAAGCGGAAATCTCAATTAAAGCACACCCAATAATGCCTATAGTCATTCCTTGAGAGGTGGCACACGAAATAAACCTTTTATCCAATTTACCTTTTATTTAAAGTGGAAATTTCCTTTAAGCGGAAAGGCAATTAAGTGAAATCAACTGAGCATTCAAATCTCTGTATCATGAGGGAGGAAAAAATGAAAGATTACAAGGAGAATGAGAGCAGATTTACTCAATTGCATGCAAAATCTCTGTCTAGTATGGATGAATTTCGAAGGTATTAATGTGCAGAGTTCCTGTAATTTAGTTCCCCAATGGATCCTGCATCTTGGCAACCGTCGCTTCTGCTCAGCCCCCCACAGCCGGCACCAGGGCGCAGCCCTTTCACTCGGCATTCAAAAAACCATCCGGTTGCCTTCTGCCTGAAAAACAACATGCAGATATTTAGACTCCAGACGGATAGACTGAAAAGTTTGTGGTGCTGAAATTGCTAGCATAACCCTTGAAGAGTCAAAAGCTTGGTTAGTAGCAGCTTGACTTACACATCTTCCTCACTCTCTCTCTCATCCTGCAGGTTCTCCCCCATCACAATCGATAGCATGACCAGTCTAGTAGGGATGAATATCCCGGGTCACACAGGAACGGGCTGGTGCATCTTTGTCTACAACCTGTCTCCAGACTCAGACGAGAGCGTCCTGTGGCAGCTCTTTGGACCGTTCGGAGCCGTAAACAACGTCAAGGTGATCCGCGACTTCAACACCAACAAATGCAAGGGGTTCGGTTTCGTCACCATGACAAACTACGACGAAGCGGCCATGGCCATTGCCAGTCTGAATGGGTATCGGTTGGGTGACCGTGTCTTGCAAGTGTCTTTCAAGACAAACAAGACCCACAAGTCTTGAACTCCCCTCCCATCACTTGTGTAGCTCCTTAAAGCTCCTCTAATACTAAAAACCCACCTCTGCCCACTCAGCTACTCAAAACAGGAACACACCCGACCAACAAACCTACAAAAAAGAACTGGATATGGCTTATAATATAACTTTGGACCTATAAGCCAATGTTGCCTAAGTATTACAAAATGACAAATTGAGAATATTCATTATTTGGAGCCCCTGGAAGTGATACAGGGCTTCTGTTGTATATCTTTTTAAGTTCTTGTGATTGTCTTTACTTTTTTTCTTTTCTTTTTTTTCTCTGTAAACAGTAGCAAAACCAGACCGCCCTTATTTTGAAGAAGAAAATGTCCTTCTTTAGATCGAACTGTCTTGGTGTCGATTCAGGATTTTTTCTTTCTTTTTTAAATCCGGATCCACTGTCGTTAGAACAGCGCCTCCCTGGTAAAAGAACAGGAGGGGATCTTTTTAAAAAAAAATCAGTGATCATTCATTCATTTGTTTTGGTGTAAATTGTTAGAGATCCCCAAAATGAATTGACAGGGATGAGGCCATCCCTTTTCTCTAATGCAGAAGATGTTTCTAGCATAGTTTTGGTTTTGTACTGCAAACAAAACACACGTCTGTCCTCACGGGGGATTCAGGGGGAAGGGGCGAGGGAAGGGACGGGCTAGCGCTCCTGATGACACGTTTCGTCAAAAAAACACAAAAAAAACCTACACACACTGTTGCCAAAGAGAAAATCTCTTTGCTTGAAAATGCGTTTAGAAAAAATGAAAAAATAAAGAGAAAGAAGATCTATTTTTATAAATAAAGATTAAAATAATTATTGAAGAATTTTTACAAGAATCTGGATTTGAAAAAAGAGAAAAATATTTTGACTGGCTAATTAGGGACGGGGGGAGGGGTCAGGTGCCACCTTGTCTTGTTCGTTCTGCCGTGGTACTTTTTAGGATCCAAGGTCGTTTGTTTTTTTGGGGAGAACCGTATTGGCAATGGAAGAATTTTGTAGATGGAAGAATTTATCAAGGGATGCAAATTCAGGCAGGTAATTTTTCATAGCAGTAATTATTCAACAGCGATACCCAATAGGAGAGGCACAGGGGTCTTCCCAGGCCAACCACATCTTCACAGTCAAGGGCCCAAAGCAAGGCCACTCATTGTCCACTCATTTACTTTAGATCATCCGTCTTTGGAATATAAGTAATAAAGATACACACGTGTGCACACACTTCTTTCTCCATTCGGATGACATATACATGGTTATGTTTAATTTGCTATGATTTCGTGATAGCGCATTCGAGATGTACTTCCTTTAGCGATCAACAGTAGGTGCTATATTACATGGTTCACTTATCTTAAATATCCAACTTTGTTGTTCTTCGTGTTGTTTAGAGAGAAAAAAAGAAAATTTAGATGTTGCCATTATATTAAGCTGCTGTTTTTCTTCTTTCATTGACGTTTTTTCTTTCGAAATCGTCGCCGTCTGGTCTGGAGAAACCCCAGATAAACAAACTCGGGCGTCTATGACGATGTTCCTTTGGCTTGCTTACTTCTAGGTTATTTGCTGAGTGTACAGCGTTTGTCGAAATTCAGCGATAATTAGCTAGTTCTGTTAGTCTAGTATTTGTTTCCTCAAAGGATCTATTATGACTGTCTTTCTTTGTTGTGTACAAATGGATGATATATAGTCAACATTTTATGTTCCAATATCTATATCTATCTGAGTTGTCACTGTTTTTCGTTCAGGATTGTCTTTTTTCATATGAAAACTTTATGAAGTGATGGTTCAGTTACTTAGAAAAACTTGTGAGGAATCCTGTTTAATATGTTGTCATGTCACTTGTGAAGATAAAGAAAAAAAACGCAAAAAAAAAAGAACTGAAAAATTGGATAGATTTATTTGATTTAATGCCGCAGCAAAAGAAATCGAACAAAAAGCTTCTTGAGAAAAATCTGTATTTATTTATTGATCGATTGATTGTCTCATTGATTAAATTATTTATTTATCTCGATTTATTTATTTACTTGTTGCTTTCTTATGTTGTCTGTGTTTTTGCGTAATTCTGGTTCAGGGAGGGGGGGTCTTTCTGAGCTAAAGGGAACAAATGACTAGGGGAGACGCTCTTCCATTAGTCCTGTGCACTGAGAAATTTTAGTACATTTGTGCTTTGTACCAATATATCAAAATTACAATATAAAAAAATTTAAAAGTCAAAAACGAAAAAAATGCCAAGAGGGTTGGTGAGGCTCTTCCCTTATTAATAGAAACAGTTACTCGCTATGCATAACCTAGCCGATAGTTCAATTTGCTATTGCTTTTTTCTTGTCTTGTTAAACATAAATCTTTAAATCTTTTTCAATAAAGTTTAGTCTTAATAGAATGTTATAACAGTTGTTCTGGTTCAATATAACCTGTGATAAGTTTGTGTAGTTTTAAAAGCCACTTCCCGCCCTCCCTCCACACACTACCGTTGCTTTGTGATTAAACTTTATGCAAAAACGTGGGTCTGAAATGTAGTTTCTCATGGATCTCGACGACGTTCATGTCAGGCTTTGCTGCCCTAATTTGATTGATCGATATGTGTCCATTGTTTTAGTATGATTCATCAACTCATCTGAACTGTAACCTTCATTACAACCACATTGATACTCCAAAAAAAGGAGAAAAAAAAAAAAGCATTGACTCTGATTGTACAGGTTGAACAAAAATAGCTATTGCAGATAATATTTGATAGATTACACCTGTTATATATTTTCTAAGATATAGTCTATTTTGAGAGGTAAACTTCCTGAATGGAGAGCTCGTCTCTTGTTAAGCATTCTTGTGAATGCTGGAGAATGAAAAACATAAGTCACGTTCATGAGTAGTCTTACATTCCTCCACCTCTAATGCCATCCATCCTCCTCTGCTCCGTCTCTAATGGGGCGGCGGTGGCGGCGGCACATCCCTTCTCAAACCCCGCTGCGGCTGGGAGTTTGAATTATGCAACGACCCCAGTAGAATGTTGTTCTGTTGTACGAACAAATTTCCTGCATTATGTCCTCCACTTTTGGTTAATGGCATCACCCTCCGCGTGTCTGAGCGTGGATGACTGCACTGGAAAGCGTCTAGGACGTGTGAGAGTTTGCGGGGGTGTTGGAAATGCGGGGCCGTGCCTCTATAGTGCGTGCCCATATCGCAGTGTCTCTCCCCCTGTAGCGCCTTATAGTGGCAGCCTGCCAATAGGAACCCATCAGCCAGTAGTGTAGGAGGGAAGGCAAAGTGAGGAACAAGGCTCTTGTCATAATTCATTTTCTCCTAAAATGTGTTTGTTTACTATCTGAAAAATCTATAAATCTTTAAAGACAAAAAAAAAGGTTAAAAAAAAATGTTCACCGGACCAAGCTGGTCTCTCCTACTTACTTTATTACTTATCTATAGATTATTGATTATTGTTACTATGATTAATATTATTCTCATTATCCTTATTCTTATTACGAATCAAATTACTGCGATGAATGACTTCATGTTATCCTTGCTAGTTTAGGTCATTTCTGAAACTGGAAACAAAATATGGAAAAAAAATACTTGCTGTAAATGTTTTATTTTTTTGTTTCTTTCTTTCTTTTTCATTAAACTGTTGTGTTTGAATTATTTGTACTTTTGAATGTTGGGACAATAAAATAAGGTGTTGAAAGTTGTGTGCTGCCATGTCATGTTCAAAGAAAAAAGAGATTTGCTTCTCACATAACACAAGCTTATTTAACTAATACCGACTAATCTTTCAAATATTCCCAGGAAGATTCATTTTCTCAAGGCCCCAGAGGCACCAAATGTCACTTGAGCTGCACCTTTTTGATAAGAATTTGATCAGTTAGCCTCAATGAGCGTGAATGCCAGCGTGATTACTCACACAAAAGTTGAGATTCAGAATGAGGCACGGAAACTTCCAGTAGATTATTGCATTAAGCACACCCTCTCCTTGGCTGTAATACAAAACAGACAGATGTGATGTAGTGAGACGTGAGAGCACAGCGCCCCCTGTATTGTTCCTGTAGAATTACTGTTGCTCTCTGCCATTTAAAAAGTTTTTTAATTAAAAAGCTTTCATAAATAAATAAATTGTCGTGTGGTTTGATTAAATATGATTATATGAAACTGCATTATATAATTATATGATTAAAATGCTGTACACTCACATGAGAGGAAGAGTCCAGTCATATCATTCATCTTGAAAATCCTATTGTCTCAGCGCATTGATAAAACAAAAATAAATAGTGTTATATGGTGCTTTCAGCTAAGACATTTAAATAAATTACATCTAAAGACAACAATCAAAATAAACAATATATTAACAATCAATATACATATTACACACACAATACAACCACTGAACACAGAAAACAAGCATCAAGTAGCAGGTTGTTTTTACATTAGAATCGATTTTGAATCTAGGTAGCAAACAGGATGCAGAATTACAATTCAGATGTAGCATTAAATGAACTGAAATCCAAAAAAACAAGTCATTTTTAAGTAGAGAGCTTTGACAAACTTTGAGTGATGGATTCACAAAGTTTTTGCAGTGCAAAGGTTTTATAAACCTTACAGACAGATATACAAACAGGTGTTTGAAATACAGAAACTTAAGAAGAAACACAAAAAAAATTTAATGAATGTATCTTTAACCAAAAGCATAACTAGAAAAGGAAGATTCATCTAAACAAACATTGAAAGTCTCGTCCTTTCGGAAGTCTTGTCTAAAAGTTTAAGATGTTTAACAATTCTTGAAGTATAAAGATTCTAGGCCTGATCAGATAAACATATAAATAGATAAAGAACTTCATTTCCCAGAAAACTATTTCCTGTGCTAACTTCCTTTAATTCTAGTTACACTAACTGCGAGATGTGACCACCTCATTTCAAATTCCAACTCAAAATAGTTGAAAAAAAGATAAACAAATAGTTTTTGGTAAAAGGCAGCAGCAGTTAAACTTCACACATCCAGGCCATCAGGTGTCTGTAAAAAGTCCAAAAAAATGCCGAAGATGAAGAAGAGCCACATGAAGAAAACATAACTAAAAAGTAAGCAAATATTCTTTTGTTTCATTTATCATCCCTGAAACAAAAACTACAGCCATATTCACATAAAAAACATTTGTCAAGACGGTATAACTTCATACGGAATTTGACTGCAGTGGCATTTATAATGTTAAAATGTGGCGTAGGATTCATTATAACAAATGAATATGGATGTGGGTGCTCTGATTCACCCCATGGATGATTGACCTCGGTTTGTGGCCTGTGGCATTGGGGTGGGCAGGGCTTAACGGTGGTCTATGTCCTTGGGGTGGGCAGGGCTCAATGCTGAGCTGAAGGGCAAAAGGGGCGAGGGGTGTGATAAAGCCATGAGGTCATTCCAAGTCGCTTCACACCGTTAAGGATTTAATGAGGCAAAAGCCCAGTTAAGGAAGAGAATCTGCATCATGAATCATCAGCCTCCTCTTTAAAAATTCCTCTACTACCCACAGTCTCCTAAAAAAGGCAGGGGTTTTGATGCATCTGATATTGAATCTAACTGATGGGGCTTATGTCTTCATTACACGACGACTTCACCTTATGAGGTATCTGCTGTGGAAAGACACAGCAGATGAGTAACACACATATCCGCCATCTGACTGCTGTCTTCTGTAAACATCTGGCATGATGCCATATGTGACTAGTTATTATGCAATGCATTTCACAATCTGGCATACATTTGCTCTGAAGTTGAGGATTTATGTCATTTACCATGTAATGGAACATGAATACATTCAACAGCTAGACAGAGCTCTCTTGATATGGACATATGACTGTACACTGCTGTTGAACAAGTATCTTCATACATTCACCAATATCAGATTTCTAAAGACTAGTGTGTAACCAATTACTAACATAATAAAGATGTATTTTGGACACTTGGATCACACCAAAAAATAGTTACAAAATATTTAGTTTGCATTACATTTACTGAGAAAAAGTGTGTTTGAGCTAAATATTTAAAATAATAATAATAAAATAATATACGCCACTTGCTATCGTAGACTGTTGTGTAAATGTATTTGCATTTATAATTTTAATTATAACAATAATTATAATATAATTATATCAAACAAAATGGCTATCAAGCAAACAAAAATTTTTTATTTTTATAATTGCAAATTTATATTTCAAAATGATTTTATCACTTTATACACCACAGATGCAACCTTATTGCTCATAATATGCAGTTTTCTCATCAGTCGTAATTGTGATTTTATATTTCAGTTGCCACATTAGAATTTTAAATAACTTATCTTAGATATCTTTTTATCTTGAACTTTCCTAATTGTTTTTTTTTTACCTAGAGTTGGGAAGCAGATTACATACAAAACACACCTAAAATATATTTCATAAAATGTGCATTAATCACTGCTACCCTTTGTAATTAACAAAGAAGAGCTACCACTTCTTTTGCATGGTTTAGTATTTCAGAATAGCCAAATATAACTTGATTAAACTTTTACTGTAATTAAATAATATACTACAAGCTGGGACTACAATGTAAATTTGATGAAAGAAATATATCTCTTACATGTACAAATCAATATATCCATCAAGAAGGCATTTTACTACTTAGTTGTGACTTTTTCACCTCTCTCCACACCGAGCGCTCCATTAATTCTGCCACAAGGAAGAGCTGGGCAGCTGCAGCATTTCTGTGTTGGACAGTCTGTGGTTTGAGTTCCTCTCACAACCAGACACATATGGCCCGCTGGCTTTGCTCTCTCGGTCTTTCTGTCAGACGCCGTGTGGCAGTTCGCCTCCCTGCTAGGCTCTGGGGATCAGGGAGAGGTGGCGGTTTGGGTGGCAGGGCTCCCCTCTGGCTGGAGCCCAGGATCTGGTGCCCGTTTATTAGGAGACAGGCGGCACAGGTCTGCTTCACTCGTTTCATTCTTCAGTCTCAGACCGGGCGGTCCACTATCTCCAGTATTTCATAAAGTTTGCACTCTTTTACTCTCCAATATGATTCTTTTTTTGTAAAATAAAATAATCACCATAGTAATAGTTTTGATATTCATTTTGATAGTAAGAGGCTAAAAATGATATGGTAAAAACCTGTTAATAGGTCAACTGTAAGTTTCTTTACTATTGTTACGTTCCCCCCCTTTCTAGTCTAGGGGCTGGGGGAAAGCATTACAAAAATGTGCAGGGAGAGCATCCTCTTCCCTTACAAATGATCACAATAACAACAGAACAAAGTTGACAAACATATTCTTAATGGTAAATCTGGCCACACAGGCCAACATAGCACAACTGCGTACAACTAGGGGTTACTGTAACACTCCAACTATTAATGGCAACTGTTCACACAGAGTTACCATACTCTAAAGAAGTTAGCACACAGCATACCTTCTTTAGTGTTTTCACCACCCCACGAGTTACAACAAAACACTCTGAAAGTGACAAGTGCTGGAACCTGACGATGACAGTAAATCTCAGAAGCAAGCCTCAGTCTCTCTCTCTCAGTGTTTGGAGGTTTTTGGATCTTTTATATAGTGCTCAACCCACTCCATAACGAGCTGGAATACAATTCAGGTGGCTCTCCCAACCTGTGTGGATAGGAGAAGCAACAGAGAAGCACAACAGAAAACGTACCAAGACAAGCTCTACATTTTACACCAGCAAATTAAAGTACACAGACGTCCCTATGGACCTAACAACTATATACACAGTGAAATTTTACAGTAAAATATGGTTACATTTTTTTTTTATATAATATTGTTGCAGTTTTTAGAAGTGAAAAAACAAATGAAAGTGGAAAAACTTTAAATGTGGCCACTCACATTTTTTTTCTCCATAGTTTTTTCTTATCAGCTGTTCAGTTTTCAGGATTTATGTTATGTGTTATCATGATGATATTTTTTTGTATTTGTGTGTAACAGTAAAACTAATAAAAAAAAATTATACCTTATTTTTTTAATGGTAAGTTCTGGCAACCACAACATGCTGATTTTATTTACTGTATATTTCACAGAATTATTTAAAATATAACAAAATGTTTAGTGCATATTTAAAAAACACTGATTGCTTGATATTTTTTTAAGTAGACATTTTGCAGAAAAAAAAGATAGAAAATAAGTAGCACTTTTATCCCCTTTAAATCAACACCACTACAGTTATATCATGTTTGGGAAAAAAAAAAACTACTTAAACCAGGTTTGATCTGGTTTCTGGTCATGTTGGCTGATCTAAAGATCAGTTTGATCAGGCTGTGAGATCAGCTAAGACCATCTTAATTAAACCAGACAAACCAGCTTAAACTGGATGATTTTACAGCAAGGTTCATACAGACATTTCCCATTTATTTATTTATTTATTTATTTATCCTAAAACCAGCAATTATTCTGGACTTAATTACGATTAATTAGTCTAGTTTTTTTTTACTTTTTTTACTTTCACTTCACCAACAAGTCGTGGTTAAACACATCTCTAGTTTGCTGTAGACAGAAATATCTACTGCCGTTGGTGCCTCTTGTATTTACATTTTATGAGATCAGTATTTCTGGTAGAGCTTTAATATGAGAATCAGCTAACCGTAAAATCAGATTGACAAATTATTATGAAGAAAATAGAGAATGGAAGAATGAATTCCCACTTTCAGAACATCCTGAATGGATATTAAGAAACAAAAAAGCAATTTTGTGTTTCACCACAAATCTGATCAAGCCCTCTCCCTCTGTCTGATCTCACCTCAGTTTTTCCCCTTCCGCTCTTTATCTTTCTCTCTGCAAGAGGCTTTGCTCTGGCCAGAAACCCTCCTCACATTCTCCAAGATCAGATTTGAATATCTCTCCTCAGCACTTGCTGTTTTCCACCATCTGTCACATACAACAGTGAAGTCTCTGAGCCAAACCTCCATTAAGAGGCCCATGAATTCTCACTCTATATTCCAAAACACACACGCACACGCACACTGCATACTGGGGCAAGACAGATAGCCAGTTCCTAAATCATTCACACACAGCCAGTCAGCACAGGTCATGGACCCAGTTGGCTCTGAGCCAACAATACACACCTGCTAGTTCTGAAACATTCAACATCAAACTTTCCTCCACTTGATTGAGGTTTGATGGCTGCATTCATACAGTAAGAGAGTGACAACTATTTACTATATGCTGCTCTCTAACTGTCCTGTTCATATACAGCCTACTCGAGCAGTATTTTCATGTAAACAATTAGCTGAAGGCAAGCCACTTTTATACAGGGATAATTGGAATAATTTCTGTAACGATACTAACAAAGAAAATAATAAACAATGTAATGTTTATTAAACTTAGTTAATAAAGCTTGTGGTCAGTAAGATTTTATTTTTGAATTATTATTCAAAAGGCATTTATTGTTTTACAAAATAACTCAACTTGAAATAAATTCTGTTCTTTTGAAATTTCTGTTCAACAAGGAATCCTGGAAAAATGCATCACTGTTTCCACAAAACCATTACACTCCACTAAAACACACTCCACTATTTTTGAAAATAGGCATTTTCCAACTCCCCCTAGAGTTAAACAGTTGTGTTTTACCATTTTTGAATCCATTCAGCCGATCTCTGGGTCTGGCGGTAGCATTTTTAGCTTAGCTTAGCATAGATTGTTGAATCTGATTAGACCGTAAGCATCTCGAAATGACCAAAGAGTTTTGATATTTTTCATAATTAAAACTTGACTCATCTGTAGTTACACTGTGTACGAAGAATGACAGAAAATGAAAAGTTGCGATTTTCTAGGTCGATAATGCTAGTAGCTATACTCTCATTCCTGTTTAATAATCAAGGAACTTTGCTGCTGTACCATGGGTGCAGCAGATGCAGTGTTATTATGCAGCACCTGAAAATAGTCCCCAGCAACTCTGCTGTTACTGCAACTACACAAACTAGCTGGGGACTATTTTCAGGTGCTGCATAATATCACTGCGCCTGCTGCACCCATGGTACGGCAGTAAAGTTCCTTGATTATTACACCGGAATGAGAGTATACAGTAGTTCCTAGCCATATCAGCCTAAAAAAAAAATCGCAACTTTTCATTAAAACCCCCTGGCATATATTGTCCTAAACCCATTTCACAGTCATGTTTAAACAGGCTGAATCTTCACAGAAGGTCAAAATGAATGAGAGTTGTTAGCAAAAGTATCCAAATTGCTGATGAAGTCTGTATTCGAAAGCACATTCATTTAAAACGATCGTCCTGAAGATTAAACTTAACAAAGCTTGAAATTTTAATGCGATTTCCCTCAGCTTGAGCCGTAAATGTGGCCTGTAGAGTAAAGCTGGAGATAACTCTCTCTCATACCCTGATCTTTTGTCGTACTCTGTGTAATATCCAAACCATCTCCAGAGTAATACCCACTTATTTTTCTATAAGCCTTGGGATTTTACAGACGAATGAAACAGAAAATATATCTTCAGTGCTCCTTTGTGATATTGGGTTTTTGATCCAAATGGATATTTTTTTTTTATGTTCACAAAAAAAAAGTGCAGGATTGAAGTGAAAGTTGAGATATGTGTTGCGAGCAAGCAGATACGCTCACATCTGTACGCATACGTGCACACAGACTTTCTCCTCTTGTTTGTGGGTTTTACACCTGTCAACACTGCTAATCCAGCCCTGAATCCTCCGTCTCATCTGAGAGTACCATGAATGGGAAACCTGTTGGTAAGGACCAAATATGGCATCAGCTGTCTAAAGATGCTGCAGGCAAAACATCCAAGAGAAACCCAGGGGCAATGATTAAATAAAGAATGGACCCTGCTGTAAATATCAGAAGTACTCACAGTTCTGTATCCTGATGCTGTCTGTGGCAGGCCTGAGGGGAACCAATCAACAGCCAGCTTGCGGAGTACTGAATTAGTCATGTCAGTCACAAAATGACTTTAATTTGGCCTGTAGAAAAGCAACTGAACAAAGACAAAAGGTATTCATATATACACATACCCTACTGGTTAAATTATAAAACACACTTCACTGAATTTATGTTTCTTGCGAACTTTTGTTATAAAGGCTTACTGTATACTTAAATTAAAGGGATAGTATAACCAAAAATGAAAAACCTGTTTTCTTTTGTTGAACATAAAAGAAGACATTTTAAAGAATGTTGGTAAGCAAACAGTTGACAGTCTCATGCAATGAAAGTCAATGTCTACCTACTGTTACCAACATTCTTTAAAATATCTTCTTTTGTGTTTAACAGAAGAAAGTCATACAGGTTTGGATTAAAAAAAGATGACAGAATTACAATTTTTGTGTGAAGTATTCCTTTAACATTTTAATAATAACAAATATTTTAATGGTCACTACATTATTGCCATATTTGCACTTGAGTTACTTCATATTTTCTATGACTTTATTATGACTACTTTACAATATATATAAAAAAAGAAAGAATGAGTAGTTATGTGTCCAAACTTTGGGCTAGCAGTGTACAGTAAGTGGGACATAAGACCGACAGCTTCTCTTACCTGTTAAGCAACCTGTTCTCTCTTGCTGTTACTGCTGTCTGTCCTCCACGCATCACTTCACTTCTGGGTCAACGTCAGCACGCCTCCCCCTCATCTCCAATCAAACACATCTAAAACCATTACAGTTCTTCAGGTGTGCTCAAAGCTGCTCAAGTGCACAGGACGTTCCCTGTGGTCTACACCAAGTAAAGAATTAAAGGAATAGTCCATCCAAAAAAGAAAATGTGCTCACCTATATAAGGCCATCCAAGCTGTAGATGAGCATTTCTTCATTGGAACAGTTTTGAGGAAATGTAGCATTATATCACTTGCTCACCAATGGATCCTCTGCAGTGAATGGGTGCCGTCAGAACAAGCCCAAACAGCTGGTATACATGACTCCAGTCCATCAACTGACATCTTGTGAAGAGAAAAGCAGTGTGTTTGTGCTAAACAAATCCATCAAGACATTTTTAACTTCAGAGTTCTGCTTATGGATAAAATAAGTCTCTATCCATAATGTTGCTTTCTAAAGTTAAAAAGTCAGCTCATCTGAATCGGAAGAGAAAAATTTACAGATCAATCACTATTTACAAGCGAAAACAGTCATTTCACAAAACACAAAACATATTACAATACATATAATTTCAAAGCAGATTTACAGAAAATGATGGTGTTAAACTTTACATTTTCATGCCTTACAGTCACATTTAGCTGATTAAAATGGGCAAGAATATAATTTACATTTTGTGACAATATGAGGTTGAAATATTGTAACAATAATACATGAGTATGCAAATAAAGTTGGATATATTATATATCTTGTATAGAGAGAGTTGTGTGATAATATAGTTTACATTTTGAATAGAAATTATGCTTAAAAAAAGCTTATATGCTTATAATAAAAATAAGCAAATACATTGTTAAAATTAACAATATTATTATTCTTGATTATATTTATTAACAATATCATTACTTTTGAATATTATTTATCATCTTGTTTTGTTTTTTGTTTTGTTTTTTACATTTTAATTTGAATGAATCAGCATTAGTTACATCAACGGTATATTTATAAACCACATAATTTCTAAATCACTAAATGAGATAAATATATGCCATAAAAAAATTTCATTACTACAGTAAAACTATGATAAAGTCAAGAGAGTTCCTTTACACAGCGTAAGAAGCTTCAGAATCTCAGAATAGTCAACTAGTGAAGTCTCTAAGAATACTACAAACACCTTGCAGGGTTTTCTTTGCATTCAATGCCCCGTGAGCACCACAGAGGTGTCAGGATATATTCGGAGGTGTTTAATAGTAGAGGTGGGTGGTTGATGAAGTGGTGGCCATTTTAAGAGATCAGGCCAGAACATTGGTGTGAACAAGCCACTCGTGCTTAGGAAAAAATAAAATAAAAAGAGAATAAGAGCAGGCAAAAACCTCCGGTCAGCCCCATCATAAGCTCTCGGCTGATGCTCCATAGGCGAGTGGCCCATGCTCCAGTGCTTTTAAAACACTCTACCCGTGCCTGGCTGAAGAGGAGCGGGCAGACACATGGCTCCCTAGCTGCTGTATGTACAATCAGCCCTTGTTAGCTTTGCACACCAGCTCTTTCTCTGCCTCTCAGCCTGCCGGTCAATTATAATCAAATTGAACCAGCGGCTGAAGAGAGAGTTCAAATCTTGACCTCTTCTGTAGCACTGCCCGGAATCTTGATATGGGTGCTGGATTAAAAACACTACATGCATTAGTGAACAAGAGGATGGTTCATAGGACGCCGACATTCAACTGTTGGGTTGTGACCTACAAATGAGTCACAGGTCTGTTCTGATAGGATCTGGACGGGGAAAAACAATGGCAAATGAAAATAATAAATGCAACTAAGCACAAAAAATAAAGAGGCCCAGCCACTCAGGATATAATTTATTCCATCACAGGAATAAATTATATTTAAAAACATATTAATATATAAAAGTGTTATTTTAAATTGTAATATTTCACAATAATAGTGTAACGAGGCTGCCTCAAGCTGGGATTGAACCCGGGTCTCTGGTGCTCTAAGAGGGTGAATTTACTCACTGAGCTACTCTCAGACTGTTAAACCCAAGAGCGGAAGAGCGAAAGAGCAAAAAGGCCAAGGGGCTTGAATCTTCAAAAAGTAACAATAATCTTTACTTGAGAAAACAAAGTACAAGATAAACGTAGCAAACTTAGCTACCGTTAAACAGAAAAAGACACAAGGGTCCAAATATATGAGAACAATCAAACTTAACTTAGCAACTGGGTACAAAGGGAGCATAGGCTCAAGACTGAACATAATAGCAGGGAACAAACAGACTTATAAAGGGTCAAACACAGGTGTGAGGAATCAACACTGATGAGCAGAGCACTGAACATGGTACGGGGCGATGCCGCCCTCTGGAGGAGCGGAGAGACCATAGGGCCAGAGTTCATAGGACAAGAGCCATCTGCAGTTCTGGAGGTAACATGACTCCGTACTCGTTGATAGTGACTCCTGCAGGCCAGGATGAAAACTGCAATGCAGATACGAGCCCATTACAGGATCCCCTCTCCTAGGAACGGCTCCTGACGTTCCTTAGATTGGCTCCTTGGGCTTGGTGAAAGTCTGAGATGAGGGCCTTATCCAAGATATCCCGAGCTGGAACCCAGGTCCGCTCCTCTTGGCCATAACCCTCCCAGTCTACCAAGTACTGAGCCCCTCCACGTACCCGGCGGTAACCCAGCAGCCTGCGGACAGTGTAGACTGGCTGACCATCAATCATGCGAGGAGCTGGGGCAGATTTACTGGCTGGAGACAAAGTGGAACAAACAACAGGTTTTAATTGAGAAACATGGAAAGTAGGATGGATTTTCATGGACCTGGGTAGGAGAAGACGAAAGGAAACCGGATTAATCTTTCGGAGGATCTTGAAGGGGCCAATGTATCTTGGAGCCAGCTTACGAGATTCCACTCGCAAGGGAAGGTCTCGGGTAGAGAGCCACACTCTTTGTCCTGGACGAAATGAGGGTCCTGCTCTCCTCCTTAGGTTAGCCTGCCTCCGTTGGAGTCGGGCCGCCCTCACCAGGGCTGCACGAGCCCTCTTCCAGGAAAGTCGACAACGACGGACAAGCTGTGTGGCAGCTGGGGTGTCAACCTCTGGCTCCTGTCCAGGAAACACGGGTGGGGGGAATCCATAGAGACACTCAAAGGGGGACATGCCTAAAGAAGAATGGTACAGAGTGTTATGAGCGAATTCAGCCCAAATTAAACGAGAGCTCCAAGTGGATTGGTTGTCGGCCACCAGGCACCTCAGGGTCTTCTCAATGTCCTGATTTACCCTCTCAGTTTGTCCATTGGACTGGGGGTGGAAGCCAGAGGACATGCTGATGGAGGACCCAATGAGCCGGCCAAACGCCTTCCAAAACCGGGATGTAAACTGTGGCCCCCGATCAGAAACCATATCCTGGGGAAAGCCGTGGATTCTGAACACATGTTTCATCAGAAGTTCTGCAGTTTGGTTAGCTGTGGGGAGTTTGGGCATGGGTAAGAGGTGACAAGTCTTAGAAAATCGATCTACCACCACCAGAATTACTGTGTTTCCCTGAGACGGGGGCAAGCCTGTGACGAAATCCAGGGAAATGTGAGACCATGGACGTCTCGGGATAGGCAGTGGGTGCAGTAAACCATGAGGGCGAGTTCTTGACCCCTTGCACTGGGCACACACTGGACAAGCAGAGACAAAGGCCCTAACATCTCTCTGTAACTTGGGCCACCAAAACTTCCTCTGAACAAGCTTACAGGTTCTAGTGGTACCCGGGTGTCCGGAGGGGAGGGATGCATGTGCCCACTGCAGGACCTCAGAGCGCATACAATTAGGGACAAAGAGACGCCCTACAGGGCCATTACCTGGACCAGGCTGTTGCTGTTGGGCTCTCCTGACGGCGGTCTCAATATCCCACTGGATGGGGGCTATCACCCTGGCTGCGGGGAGGATGGTTTCTGGGCACAACTCCCTCTCAGGTGGTTCAAACTGCCTCGAGAGTGCATCTGGCTTGAGATTCTTGGAACCTGGGCGATAAGAGAGAATGAAGTTGAACCGGTTAAAAAAAAGGGCCCAACGGGCTTGTCGTGAGTTTAACCTCTTGGCATCTCGAATGTAGGTGAGATTTTGATGGTCCGTCCAGATTAGGAATGGGTGTTTGGCACCCTCAAGCCAGTGCCTCCACTCCTCCAATGCCATCTTAATGGCCAACAGCTCCCTGTTCCCAATGTCATAATTTCTCTGTGTTGGGGTAAGACGGCGGGAAAAAAAAGCACATGGGTGAAGTTTAGAATCACTCTTACACTTCTGTGACAGGACCGCTCCTACCCCCACATCCGAGGCATCCACCTCCAGGACAAAGGGCAGCTCTGGGTCTGGGAGAGTTAGAATGGGGGCAGATGTGAAGCGTTGTTTCAGTGTAATGAAGGCATGGTCAGCATCGCTGGTCCACATGAATGGCCTGTTGGACTTCTTTGTGAGTGAGGAAAGAGGTTCTGCAATAGAACTAAAATTTCTTATGAATCTCCTGTAGAAATTAGAGAACCCCAGAAAGCGCTGTACCTGCTTGACTGAAGTGGGTCGGGGCCAGTCCACGACTGCTCGGATCTTGCCTGGATCCATCTGGAGGCTGCCCTTGGACACATGGAAGCCGAGAAATGAGACAGCTGGGACATGGAACTCGCTCTTCTCCAGCTTAACAAAGAGCTTGTGCTTCAACAGCTGGGTCAGGACCTGTCTGACATGCTGAATGTGCTCTTGGAGGTTGCGGGAGAATATCAAAATATCATCCAAGTAAACAAACACAAATATATTCAGCATCTCTCTAAGGACATCATTAATAAAGGCCTGAAAGACAGCAGGAGCATTAACCAGCCCGAATGGCATTACCTGGTACTCGTAGTGGCCTGTCGGGGTATTAAATGCAGTCTTCCATTCGTCCCCCTCCCGGATCCTGACAAGATGGTATGCATTTCGGAGGTCCAGTTTAGTAAAGATGGTGGCCCCCTGCAGGATCTCAAAGGCTGTGGTCATAAGTGGGAGGGGGTAACGATTCTTGATTGTGATGTTATTTAAGCCTCGATAATCAATACAAGGTCTGAGACTGCCATCCTTCTTTTCAACAAAGAAGAAACCGGCTCCTGCCGGTGATGTGGAAGGACGGACGAATCCATTATCTAGAGCTTCCTTCAGATACTTGTCCATAGCTAATCTCTCAGGACCAGAGAGGGAAAATAGCCTTCCACGGGGAGGGCAAGTTCCTGGCATCAGTTCAATAGCACAGTCGTATGATCTGTGGGGGGGCAGTGTGGCAGCTTGGACCTTACTAAATACTTCGAGGAGGTCCATGTATTCCGGGGGAACACGGGATGGCTCGGGAGGGTAAAGAGGGGGCTTGATAGTGACTGGTTCGATCCTGGGAATAGCCATGACTTCCACGGACGGGGCTTTGAGCCTAAAGATGGAATTGCTCTTGGGATTGCCAGACATTGATTCTTGGACAGACTTCAGCTCAGGTGGACCGCAGAAAGCAGTATTTGACAGTTGGCAGTGTGTTCCCCACTCTGTGACAACTCCTCTGGACCAGTCAATATTGGGGTTATGAGCAGTCAACCATGGGAAACCGAGGATTATAGGGAGTCTAGGGGTATGAATTAATAAAAACTGAATCAATTCCTGGTGGTTCCCTACTTTTAACTGAAGAGGTGGAGTGCACTCACTGACCCGACCCGATCCCAGTGGGCTGCCATCAACTGCAGTAATGTTAAGGGGTTCTTGGAGAGTCACAGGGTGAATTGCAAGACTTTGGGCCATCTTAAAGTCCATAAAATTCCCGGCGGCCCCAGAGTCTACAAAGGCACATACTTGATGGTGTTGCTGGCCCATGGTAATTGTGGCCTGGATCCTCAAACCCAAGTTTGCTGAGCAGGGGATGGTTCCTATTCTCGCCCGGGCCCCCCTACTCCAGGACGAGACTTGGCTTTTCCCGAAAGCTCAGGACAGTTGGTACGAAAGTGTCCTGGCTTGCCACAGTAGAGGCAACATCTATCTCTCATCCTCCTATTACGTTCGGACTGGGATATCCGAGTTCCCCCCAACTGCATGGGTTCATCCATGTCCCCAAGAGGAGGAGATAATTTAACAGGACTGGTGGCCTCAAATAAGCTGGTCTCCCGCTGCCGCTCTATCTGGCGTTCTCTGAGGCGATGGTCAACCCGGATAGCTACATCAATGAGGGACTCAAGGTCAGGGGCAGGGTCTCGGAATGCCAATTCGTCTTTGAGCTCTGATGACAAAGCATGGTGAAAGGTCGCTCTTAGGGCTCTTTGATCCCATCTACTCTCAGCCGCCAGAGTGCGAAACTCTATGGCGAACTCAGCTGCGCTCCGGGTACCTTGAGAGAGATTCAGCAGGCGACGATCGACATCACCTCCACTGGCTGGATGTTGGAAAACTCTCTTCATCTCCGTGATGAACTGTTGACTGTTTGTGGTTAGTGGAGACTTCTGGTCCCACAAAGCTGAGGCCCATTCGAGCGCCTTGCCGGTGAGGAGAGTAATGATGTAGGCCACCTTACTGCTTTCAGTGGGAAAACAACTTGGTTGTAGTTGAAAAGCCAGAGTGCACTGGGTAATAAATCCTCTGCATCTCTCAGGGCTTCCATCAAACCTTTCTGGGGCTGGTAATCTGGGCTCAGAAGGAAGGGTCACCATGGGCCTAGGTTGAGGATCAGGGGACTGTTGGAGTTCTTGGGATGAAGAGGCCTGGGACTGAAGGCTCAAAATCTGGACAATTTGAGACAGGGTTTGATCATGTCGTTGGATGGTAGTGGCTTGCTCAGAGAGTGCAGCAAGGATCCGTTCCACATTGGAGGGTGGTGAAGACTCTTCCGCTGGGTTTGCTTCCATGGTTCAGTCTTGCTGTAACGAGGCTGCCTCAAGCTGGGATTGAACCCGGGTCTCTGGTGCTCTAAGAGGGTGAATTTACTCACTGAGCTACTCTCAGACTGTTAAACCCAAGAGCGGAAGAGCGAAAGAGCAAAAAGGCCAAGGGGCTTGAATCTTCAAAAAGTAACAATAATCTTTACTTGAGAAAACAAAGTACAAGATAAACGTAGCAAACTTAGCTACCGTTAAACAGAAAAAGACACAAGGGTCCAAATATATGAGAACAATCAAACTTAACTTAGCAACTGGGTACAAAGGGAGCATAGGCTCAAGACTGAACATAATAGCAGGGAACAAACAGACTTATAAAGGGTCAAACACAGGTGTGAGGAATCAACACTGATGAGCAGAGCACTGAACATGGTACGGGGCGATGCCGCCCTCTGGAGGAGCGGAGAGACCATAGGGCCAGAGTTCATAGGACAAGAGCCATCTGCAGTTCTGGAGGTAACATGACTCCGTACTCGTTGATAGTGACTCCTGCAGGCCAGGATGAAAACTGCAATGCAGATACGAGCCCATTACAAATAGTGTTTTTAATGTATTTTTGATCAAATAATACAGCCACTGTAAAAAAAAAAAAAAAAAAAAAAGATTGCTGCTATTAGTTATCGTGTTGTTTAAAAAAAATTGTGCTCATGCTTGATTTAAAATTATGTTTAATTAACTTTAGTTTGGTTGAGCTGGATATTCATGAACAACACTATACAAAGTATAATAAAATATGACTCAAGCTAAATATTGACTACTGAAACCTTTAAAAGATATTTAGAAACTATCTATTGTTTATTTTCCCTTTTTTTTATTATTCTATTTTTTTGGCGTATTATAAATAAGCCTATATAATTAATGGCAATGTTAATTACTTTAAATGTTCGACCTAAAAAATAAAGAAGTAATTTTTGTAAGAGTTTGGATTGCCAACACACCACCAAAAACCAACAGAATCACTGCCATAAAGTATCTGCTCAAAAACACAATATCATAATATTGCAGGGTACGTACAGGGTTTCAGCAACTACACAAGCGTGATGCCAAAAACATCTGGAGTATTCAAGAAACACATTTCTGTTCGCTCTTAAGCACATTCTGGCATAACACTGAGCTAATTTCCTTTGGAAACGACATTGTCTCTGTGCTGAATCATTCAGAACTCTGTACAGCTGGAGGGCTGTGCTGGTATTGACGTGGCTGCTGTTACTTACAAAAGAAAATGCTTCTCTTGCATTCAGAGAATCATCAGGCTCCTATGCCATTAACGCTGAGCACCGAGCATCTCATTCAGACCTTCACTTCAGCTCATGCCTTGCAAATGTAATCAAGATCCATTCGTTCGCTTCTTCGTGCGCATATACAGACACATACGTGCAGAATCCAACAGCCGATATATCATCACACAGCAGTCGTCTTCGTAAGACAGATGGAGATGCAAGGAGCGGCGCACACACCTATGAAGAAGTACAGGAAGAAGTGTGTTAAAATAAGGGGAATGTGACTTCACTGTTGCTTTTTATGTCAAGAGGAGAGTTGGAATAACAAACATTAAAACATCCTCATAGTAGATTTTTCTTCATTGTTTTTTATGGTTACCTCAGTATCCCTGAATCAGGAAGGCATTTTGATCCAGTTCACACATGCACAGCATCCAGTTTTACATGCATGCACATAAACACACACGCCCTCCTTTACAAATGGCAGGTGGGATTCTGCATGCATGGCTGGGCCTCTTGGCTGCAGCAGCGGTTGCTAGGCGACAGCAGGGGGAGCTGACATTAGGAAAAGCAAATTGACCACAGGAGGGCTAATCTAGCATGAAACAGCATCTGGCCAGCCACTCTCCATCACTGGACCCCTGTCGGGGGGGACACACCCTACCCCAGAATGCTAAAGCCTCTGCCAGCGAACAGTGAAAGATTCCCTCCATACCACGTGACCTGAAACACACTATTGCTAGACAGAGCCTTTCTGGACCAGGAATTCTCAGACGCGGATGATTTGAGTTTACAGTTTGTTGCTTCAAGCTGTGCAACACAGCTGATACGAGTCTGAATCTGTTGTGGCTGGCGGTGGAGCACGGTTACATTCTGATCATGTGTGTGTATTAGGGTTACAGACATCATTTACCGCAGTGCGATACAATCATTTAGCAAATTTCCGTATCTGTCATCATGGACAACAATGTGCTGCTGAGAACAGTGTTATGCAAAGGATTCGCTGATTGTTTTTTTTTTTACATAACTACCATTTCATTCTGTCATTTATCTTATAAATCAAACCCAGATGGGATGCAAAATTAAGACTTAAATGGGTTTTGCATCCTGGGGATACGGGAAGGTACTTGGCAGCATGTGACCGCAAGGTAAATGTTCATATTTTGTAGAAGAGATTGATTGATTGATTGGTTGATTGGTTGATTGATTGAAGATTAAATAATCAACTATTTATGTATTTACTAATGAACTGTAAAAGTCTAGAAGTCTGACTATTTGTATTTTAGGCCTATTAAATAAAAACCATGCCTTTTAAATATAATGTTAAATTGCCTTATTTAAAAAGTTGAGGTATTAGTATTGTTACAGTATCCTTCACAGTACTTTATATGTGCATTTACAAACATTTATTTATTGGTAAATTCTGGCAAAAGGATTTGTCACGTTACTACAAAAACCCAAACAGTAATTCTACCACTGTGTGATATATTTCAGTCAGAATAACTGTTCAATAGCCAAATGTTTTAAAGATGTGCATACCATATAGGATCAATGCAGCATTCGCCAGACTGGGTAAGTGACAGCTCCATGAACTGGCCGTAAATACTCTCACACAGGTCCTGGGCCATCCGTACGGTTGAGACAAAACTAACTGACACAAAATAAAATATAACACAATA